>NC_092119.1:4223701-4249562 GCF_045679555.1 Salvelinus alpinus
GTGAGGCCGACAAGTAAAGCTCTGACGAAGGCCGTGAGGCCGATACGTAAAGCTCTGACGAAGGCCGTGAGGCCGATACGTAAAGCTCTGACGAAGGCCGTGAGGCCGATACGTAAAGCTCTGACGAAGGCCGTGAGGCCGATACGTAAAGCTCTGACGAAGGCCGTGAGGCCGATACGTAAAGCTCTGACGAAGGCCGTGAGGCCGATACGTAAAGCTCTGACGAAGGCCGTGAGGCCGATACGTAAAGCTCTGACGAAGGCCGTGAGGCCGATACGTAAAGCTCTGACGAAGGCCGTGAGGCCGATACGTAAAGCTCTGACGGAGGCCGTGAGGCCGATACCTAAAGCTTTGACGAAGACCGTGAGGCCGATACGTAAAGCTCTGACTGAGGCCGATACGTAAAGCTCTGTCGAAGGCCGTGAGGCCGACACGTAAAGCTCTGACGAAGGCCGTGAGGCCGACACGTAAAGCTCTGACGAAGGCCGTGAGGCCGACACGTAAAGCTCTGACGAAGGCCGTGAGGCCGACACGTAAAGCTCTGACGAAGGCCGTGAGGCCGACACGTAAAGCTCTGACGAAGGCCGTGAGGCCGACACGTAAAGCTCTGACGAAGGCCGTGAGGCCGACACGTAAAGCTCTGACGAAGGCCGTGAGGCCGACACGTAAAGCTCTGACGAAGGCCGTGAGGCCGACACGTAAAGCTCTGACGAAGGCCGTGAGGCCGACACGTAAAGCTCTGACGAAGGCCGTGAGGCCGACACGTAAAGCTCTGACGAAGGCCGTGAGGCCGACAAGTAAAGCTCTGACGAAGGCCGTGAGGCCGACAAGTAAAGCTCTGACGAAGGCCGTGAGGCCGACAAGTAAAGCTCTGACGAAGGCCGTGAGGCCGACAAGTAAAGCTCTGACGAAGGCCGTGAGGCCGATACGTAAAGCTCTGACGAAGGCCGTGAGGCCGATACGTAAAGCTCTGACGAAGGCCGTGAGGCCGATACGTAAAGCTCTGACGAAGGCCGTGAGGCCGATACGTAAAGCTCTGACGAAGGCCGTGAGGCCGATACGTAAAGCTCTGACGAAGGCCGTGAGGCCGATACGTAAAGCTCTGACGAAGGCCGTGAGGCCGATACGTAAAGCTCTGACGGAGGCCGTGAGGCCGATACCTAAAGCTTTGACGAAGACCGTGAGGCCGATACGTAAAGCTCTGACTGAGGCCGATACGTAAAGCTCTGTCGAAGGCCGTGAGGCCGACACGTAAAGCTCTGACGAAGGCCGTGAGGCCGACACGTAAAGCTCTGACGAAGGCCGTGAGGCCGACACGTAAAGCTCTGACGAAGGCCGTGAGGCCGACACGTAAAGCTCTGACGAAGGCCGTGAGGCCGACACGTAAAGCTCTGACGAAGGCCGTGAGGCCGACACGTAAAGCTCTGACGAAGGCCGTGAGGCCGACACGTAAAGCTCTGACGAAGGCCGTGAGGCCGACACGTAAAGCTCTGACGAAGGCCGTGAGGCCGACAAGTAAAGCTCTGACGAAGGCCGTGAGGCCGACAAGTAAAGCTCTGACGAAGGCCGTGAGGCCGACAAGTAAAGCTCTGACGGCCGTGAGGCCGACAAGTAAAGCTCTGACGAAGGCCGTGAGGCCGACAAGTAAAGCTCTGACGAAGGCCGTGAGGCCGATACGTAAAGCTCTGACGAAGGCCGTGAGGCCGATACGTAAAGCTCTGACGAAGGCCGTGAGGCCGATACGTAAAGCTCTGACGAAGGCCGTGAGGCCGATACGTAAAGCTCTGACGAAGGCCGTGAGGCCGATACCTAAAGCTTTGACGGAGACCGTGAGGCCGATACGTAAAGCTCTGACTGAGGCCGATACGTAAAGCTCTGTCGAAGGCCGTGAGGCCGATACGTAAAGCTCTGACGAAGGCCGTGAGGCCGATACGTAAAGTTTATTAAAGATCAGTGATATGATCAAGAGCGGTTTCTTTTTCTTTTTCCTCATCTTATCCTGCTGTTGCCAATGACCTGCAAAAAAAGATAGCTCAGATGTGCGAGTGCCTTTTTGAATTTGACTTTACAAACAACAAGAGGGCTTAATTGGAGTCTATTTCTTCGGAGCCTAGACTTATATAAAATAACTTAAGGTAGGCTGAGGTAGGCTATGATGCTTATCAGCCTAATAGAAGTAGGATTTTTTTTTATTAGGCCTACTTACAATTGCAACTGGTGAAAAATGTAGCATCCTACATAAAAATAATTTAAAGAGAAAAAGTCTACGTGTTCGAACTAAAACAATGTAACTAAAAAGAAAGCGTACATTTGTAAATCCCAAACTCTAAAAGTAATTGGAAAGGTAGATACAAATGATGTGTGACATTGTGTTTACAACAAAGAATGTAAACAAGATGTAAACAAGACGCTGTGTTTTTATTTACGGTAGTGATGGACAACTGGAGGCATTTTGGAAAACAGGTTTTCAAACACTTGTTTTTCACAACAGTAGCAGGTGTAGTACTGTAGCAGGTGTAGTACTGTAGCAGGTGTAGTACTGTAGTACTGTAGCAGGTGTAGTACTGTAGTACTGTAGCAGGTGTAGCAGGTGTAGTACTGTAGTACTGTAGCAGGTGTAGTACTGTAGCAGGTGTAGTACTGTAGCAGGTGTAGTACAGTAGCAGGTGTAGCCCATCATGCAAATGGTTCCTATCAGCAGGACAATATACTTTTTATAGCCCGACTACTGTTGTGAAAATCCCTCAACTTGCAATGTATTCGATGCTTAAAGTCCTCTAGTGTTACATTTCTAACTCAAACCAGCCTTTCTTCATCAACATCTTTATGCTTCCGTTAATCTTCTTGATCTTCTTCCTTTTTTTCTGTAGCGATTTTGAGCAACTTTGTCACGGTTGATTCGTCTGTGAAGATGACGTTATTGAATGTCTCGCCAGCTTTGATCCATGCCTGGGCCTGCAGGACGAAACGTTATTTGTTTGTCAGACTAATCATTGGGTCGAAACTACAGAACAGTACAAAACAAGCGAACACACATGGTTAATGTTCTGAGATTTAAAAAAAAAAATAGATATATAAAACATTTCTTACAGAGCCGTGATGCCCGCAGATTACAGATTGCCTTTGCCGATCATCTTCATTCATCAGCGAGTCAATGGCTTGAATAGTCATTGACTCACTCGCGCATTGAAAAGGGCGAGGAACAAGATGGAGTCACAATCCATGCCAGGCACACCTGTGAGCTCTGGAACTCCACCTCCGACAGGCAGAGTCAACATACGTGGCAGGTTCGTCAGGTCGTCGGTTCACCCTGGTATTTCCATTCCTCTTCTGACAACAGAACTTGACCAACTGCTCACCAGGCACAGCAAGGGCTGCCCGGACCATTATGCTGTTCTGCTCTTCCAAGGATGTGTAACCGAAGAGAGATACCACGAGTGGACACAGAATACATAGCCTCCCGGCTGTGGCAGTCTATTTCAGCACCGTTTCTCGCTGCTCTGAAACAAGCATGGAGAAACTAAAATGTTCAAATATTCCATGATATTCTTAAGATATGTGTTGACTGAATATAAGCAAGTGATGTCTGCTAAATAATCAAGTTAGGTTTCTACAGAAATAAATAAAGCTAAATAACTGGCTTTATTTACAAATTAGTGAGAATGTCTCACCCCATGTTCAAGAATTGCCTTTTTCTCACCCACTCTAGGTTAAATGAAAACGAAATCTCCAAAATATCGTTTTTTTTTAAACATACGATATTATTATTATATAAAAGCCCCTTCGATATTCTCAGATATGCTCTCAGATCCTAATGAAAAAGCCCCTTCGATATTCTCAGATATGCTCTCAGATCCTAATGAAAATGCCCCTTAGATATTCTCAGATATGCTCTCAGATCCTAATGAAAAAGCCCCTTCGATATTCTCAGATATGCTCTCAGATCCTAATGAAAATGCCCCTTCGATATTCTCAGATATGCTCTCAGATCCTAATGAAAAAGCCCCTTCGATATTCTCAGATATGCTCTCAGATCCTAATGAAAATGCCCCTTAGATATTCTCAGATATGCTCTCAGATCCTAATGAAAAAGCCCCTTCGATATTCTCAGATATGCTCTCAGATCCTAATGAAAAAGCCCCTTCGATATTCTCAGATATGCTCTCAGATCCTAATGAAAAAGCCCCTTAGATATTCTCAGATATGCTCTCAGATCCTAATGAAAAAGCCCCTTAGATATTCTCAGATATGCTCTCAGATCCTAATGAAAAAGCCCCTTAGATATTCTCAGATATGCTCTCAGATCCTAATGAAAAAGCCCCTTAGATATTCTCAGATATGCTCTCAGATCCTAATGAAAAAGCCCCTTAGATATTAATATTAGAATCCTCCAATCCTCTAAATGCAATTATTGGCGGAGAGTCACGTCATTGGAAAAAAAAAAAAATCGATATACTGTAGCCTACTGTAGGAGACATGAGTCTCACTGGTGTTGAGTAATGTGCTGTTAAAAATGGTGAAGGTCTTATTTATTTAAAGAGCATATTGGAAGTTAGAAGCAATAGGATTTGAAGCAGTAGTCTACAACTATTTCAGCACCGTTTCGCGCTGCTCTGAGACAAGCACGGGGACTGGTCTTGATAAATCAATGACATTTTTATTTTCACTTAAGCTCCGTTTGGGTATTGGTTAGACAATACTTAGAAAATGAGGGTGCAGAAATGCTATGCTCTTAGTGTAACCTTTATTTAAATAGGCAAGTCAGTTAAGAACAAATTCTTATTTACAATGACAGTCTACTCCTCGTAAATAGCCCAGTACTGTACTGCCGACCATCATTTTCCGTTCCAGCAATTACCAGTCAAAAGTTTGGACACACCTACTCATTCCAGGATTTTTCTATATTTTTACTATTTTCTACATTGTAGAATAATAATGAAGACATCACAACTATGAAATAACACATATGAAGAACAAATTCCTGTTTACTAGGACAGCCTACTCCTTCCTCACCAACGGGGATTTGAACCCCGGTCTCCCGCGTGCCCCGCATTCTGTAGTACAGACATAGCCTGCTCTCCCTTATGTAAGGAATTAGGCACTTTCCCATGTTTACTACAGTATGTATTGTAAACTGCACAGTAGCCAAATAAACACATTTCGTTAATAAAATAATGATAAAAAAAAACTCTTTCAAAATGCAGATGTTGATTTAGTTATGGATCCATTATGAATTACTATGGGAATAAATATCACTGATTTACAGAAATATTGGAACAAAGTTGTCTAATGAAGGCAAACTATTTAGAATTCTCCAATCCGGACCGTGACGTTGTACAGAGTAACAGAAACCCTGAGGGTTTCGTTTTTCTCTGAATAGAAACACCATAATATTAATCATATGAATGAAGCCAAATTTCTTAAAATCAATCCCGTATACTATGTTATTTCAAAAAAGGTTTTAAATTCTCTGGTAATGCCAATATGGAAAACTATCAAAATGCTTCTCATAGATGCCCTCTGGTGGTCAAACTAGCAATCACTTGCAGTAACAGGAAAAAATGGCTGAGAATTAAATGACGTGCCACAGAATGCTACAGCATCACGCAGGGTGTGCCGCAGTACAACGCAACTTTTAAAGAAGGAACCACTGACACAGACAACACTCCTGACCAAACCCCAGCTCCAGTCTGAATTATTGTATTAACCTCTCTCTCTCTCTCTCTCTTTCTGTGTCTCTGTCTCTGTCTCTGTCTCTGTCTGTCTCCCTCTCTCTGTCTCCCTCTCTCTGTCTCCCTCTCTCTGTCTCCCTCTCTCTGTCTCTCTCTCTCTCTCTCTCTCTCTCTCTCTCTGTCTCTCTCTGTCTCGCTCTCTCTGTCTCGCTCTCTCTGTCTGTCTGTCTCGCTCTCTCTGTCTGTCTGTCTCGCTCTCTCTGTCTGTCTGTCTGTCTGTCTGTCTGTCTGTCTGTCTGTCTGTCTGTCTGTCTGTCTGTCTGTCTGTCTGTCTCGCTCTCTCTGTCTGTCTGTCTGTCTGTCTGTCTGTCTGTCTGTCTGTCTCGCTCTCTCTGTCTGTCTGTCTGTCTCGCTCTCTCTGTCTGTCTCGCTCTCTCTGTCTGTCTCGCTCTCTCTGTCTGTCTCGCTCTCTCTGTCTGTCTCGCTCTCTCTGTCTGTCTCGCTCTCTCTGTCTGTCTCGCTCTCTCTGTCTGTCTCGCTCTCTCTGTCTGTCTCGCTCTCTCTGTCTCGCTCTCTCTGTCTCGCTCTCTCTGTCTCGCTCTCTCTGTCTCGCTCTCTCTGTCTCGCTCTCTCTGTCTCGCTCTCTCTGTCTCGCTCTCTCTGTCTCGCTCTCTCTGTCTCGCTCTCTCTCTCTCTCTCTCTGTCTCTTGCTCTCTCTCTCTCTCTCGCTCTCTCTGTCTCTTGCTCTCTCTCTCTCTCTCTCTCTCTCTGTCTCTTGCTCTCTCTCTCTCTCTCTCTCTCTCTGTCTCTTGCTCTCTCTCTCTCTCTGTCTCTCTCTGTCTCTTGCTCTCTCTCTCTCTCTCTCTGTCTCTTTCTCTCTCTCTGTCTCTTTCTCTCTCTCTGTCTCTTTCTCTCTCTCTCTCTCTCTGTCTCTTTCTCTCTCTCTCTCTCTCTCTGTGTCTCTCTCTCTCTCTGTGTCTCTCTCTCTCTCTCTCTCTCTCTCTCTTTTTTTCTCAGCTGAAGAGGAACTCAGAGAAAGCCAGGAGGATGCAGGAGACCCAGCAAAAGATCCGGGGCTGTCCAGTAAGACCAAAGATAGCACAATGAGGCAGATATTTCACTGGATGTATAAATGTGAGACATACCGGTTGGCGTTTCCACTCACTACCAAATATGGTGGGAGAAGATGTAACGAGATGCATTTTGGCCGACATTCTGCAAATTTTCTCATCAATTAAACATTTGATCTCAATACAGTTTTCTGTTGCCAAAACTATAATCTGTTACGAATAGTGGATTAAGTGGACTAAGTTTTTAGACTTTACCGTTTGCAAAAGTTTTTAAAAATCGTGTTGTTTAGAAGGAGTGGAAAGGCAAATTGAGTTATTGCACATACGCACTTCCCAGAGTCGGTTTCCCTAACGGAAATATGCAGATGTATATTAGTACGCGCCAATAGGATACCGGTAGAATGTCTCTGCCCGCCTCCTTGCTTGTTATACCCACTATGACTCATTTGTTCCCATTGGAAACGACAAGCTGTGATCTATCTTGGTTTAGTTATAAAAATCTTTGGTAAGACTCCAACACTCGTCCCTCTTACAACCATAGTTGTCCTAATAAACTACACTGAAGAAAAATATAAGCGCAACATGTAAAGTGTTGGTCCCATGTTTCATGAGCTGAAATAAAAGATCCCAGAAATGTTCCATACGCACAAATTCATTTACATTCCTGTTAGTGAGTATTTCTCCTTTACCAAGATAATCCATCCACCTGACAGGTGTGTTATATCAAGAAGCTGATAAAACAGCATGATCATTACACAGGTGGACCTTGTGCTGGGGACAATAAAAGGCCACTCTAAAATGTGCAGTTTTGTCACACAACACAATGCCACAGATGTCTCAAGTTTTGAGGGAGCGTGGAATTGGCATGCTGACTGCGGGAATGTCCACCAGAGTTGTTGCCAGAGAATTGATTGTTCATTTCTCAACCATAAACCAACGTCGATTTTCGTGAATTTGGAAGTACATCCAACCGGCCTCACAACCTCAGACCACGTGTATCCACACAATTCTAGGACATCCACATCCGGCTTCTTCACCTGCGGGATCATCTGATAAAACTGTGGGTTTGCACAACCAAAGAATTTCTGCACAAGCTGTCCAGAAATCGTCTCAGGGAGGCTTATCTGCGTGTTCGTCGTCCTCCCCAGGGTCTTGACCTGACTGTAGTTCAGCGTTGTAACCGACTTCAGTGGGCAAATGCTCACCTCTCTCACCTTCGATGGCCACTGGCACGCTGGAGGTGTGCTCTTTACAGATGAATCACGGTTTCAAGTGTACCGGGCAGATGGCATGGCGTCGTGTGGGTGAGCGGTTTGTTGATGTCAACGTTGTGAACAGAGTGCCCCATGGTGGCTGTGAGGTTATGTTATGGGCAGGCATAAACTACAGACAACAAATACAATTGCATTTTATCGATGGCAATTTGAATGCAAAGAGATACCGTGACGAGATCCTGAGGTCCATTGTCGTGTCATTCATCTGTCTCCATCACCTCATGTTTCAGCATGATAATGCACGGCCCAATGTCGCTATCATCTGTACACAATTCCTGGAAGCTGAAAATGTCCCAGTTCTTCCATGGCCTGCATACTCACCTGACATATCACCCATTGAGCATGTTTGGGATGCTCTGGAACAACTTGTACAATAGCGTGTTCCAGTTGCCGCCAATATCCAGCAACTTCGCACAGCCATTGAAGAGGAGTGGGACAACATTCCACAGGCCACAATCAACAATCAACAGCCTGATCAACTCTATGTGAAGGAGATGTGGATCATTAGCTTCTTTGAAAAAAATAAGCTGTAAATTGTTTGAAATTTGGGCAGCCTGAAGGGCAAAATACCAAATAGATGATTGTTAAGTTGTGACTGTTGACTGTCAGTGAAAAGTAGAGAATTCCAGCCAGGCTTTATCATGATATTTCAAAATACAATCGCGGAAAAACATCGTTTGGAAATCAAATGGCTCTTGCTGTAAAGAGAAGACAAAATACTCAAAGCTGTCTTTTAGTTTTCCAAAATGCTCATCTTAATTGAGAGAACAGTTATGCCTATCCTATTGGCACCAGCGGAAAGCATTGGTCAATTTTCCCTTGCAAAGAAAGGAGGAGAATCGTATCTAATATAACATTTACATCGATTTAAAAAAAAATTGTATTTGTCACATGCTTCGTAAACAACAGATGAAGACTAACAGTCTCTGGTGAGCCTATTATCGTTGCTGTGTCATTGTTGAAAGTTTGTTTTTGAACAATAATTTCCTCCCTCCGGTTAGATGGACATCATGTTGTATTTGTGTCTCTCCATCTGGTAGGCATTTTTATATGGATCAGACAATGTCCTTTTTATTGTTTGTCAGTGCCAGCAGAGTTACCCTGACATTTTGATCTTATTAAAAAAAGATTCTGCTAATGTCTCCGCATATAAAGTGCAGTAGAATTGCATGAAATGTGTTGCTAAAAGACCAACATTTTCCCTTGCAAAGAAAAGGAGAAGAAACGTATCGGATATAAAATAATAAATCTATGTAAATGTTATTTGTTACATGCTTTGTAAACAACAGGTGAAGACTGACAGTGAAGTGCTTACGGGTCCTTTTCCAACAATGTCGAGTTAAAGATGAAAATTATCAAATAAAAATTGAAACAGTGACACGAGGAATAAATACACAATGAACGACAATAACGAGTAAAAAAACTAACATGGCTAAATACAGACCTATAGCGCAAGGCTGCTCTAAAGCATAGTGCTCAGGCCTTTTTTGCGAACAGTGATTGAGTTATATTTAAGCAATAACGCACGAGTGGGTGTGGTATATAGCCAATATACCACGGCTAAGGGCTGTTCTTAAGCATGACGCAACACGGAGTGCCTGGACACAGCCCTTAGCCGTGGTATATTGGCCGTATATCACAAACCCTTGAGGAGCCTTATTGCTATTATAACCTGGTTACCAACGTAATTAGAGCAGTAAAAATAAATGTTTTGTCATACCCGTGGTATACGGTCTGATACACCACGGCTGTCAGCCAATCAGCATTCAGGGTGCGAACCACCCAGTTTATAATTTTAGCCTAAATTATGACTATCCAATCTACTCATCACATTAAGTCTGCAAATGCGATGATGGTGCGTTTTTATGGTGAAAAATTAGCTTTCCTCAAATGTGAAACTCAAGCACAGCCTATGATAGAAGAGAATCTGCATGTATCTAATTATAGACAAGTTGACTAACAAATAGCCTCCCAAAATGTTGGATATTCTAATCAGAAACACTATCTCAGAAGTCCAAAAATCCCTCCGCCACGTCTGACTGCACAGAACAGTTTCTATATTAGCGGGTCAGATTTTCACTTTAATCACATATAGGGGGGTCCCGAGGGGCTGCATTTTGGGAAACCGTGCTCCACTGTCTCAGTAAACCAAACAGTTGTGATTTGATCATGTTTTGTCTAGATATTCATATATATGTGTGTGTGTGTGTGTGTGTGTGTGTGTGTGTGTGTGTGTGTGTGTGTGTGTGTGTGTGTGTGTGTGTGTGTGTGTGTGTGTGTGTGTGTGTGTGTAGAACTTGTGTGAGGGGGGCAGACAGCTAATCACCACTCAGGATGCGGCTCTGCTTAAATGCCCCAGTGATGACATCACAGCCTCACTCAGGTAAGAACACTCGATAGCCTTTGATGTGAATATTCTCATCTGTGTGTGATACTAACAGTGTGTGTGTGTGACAGGATGTATCAACACGTTTCTGACGTGGGTCTGTTCTTGTTCAACGACGCAATGGTTCTGACCGAGAGGAGTGTGTGTCACCGACCCTTCACACACACACACTGCGACACACACACCTTCCTGGCCTCTGTCGCCTTGCACAGCCTCACCCTCAGAGAGATCACAGACACGCGCTGTGAGTACACACACACACACACACACACACACACACACACACACACACACACACACACACACACACACACACACACACACACACACACACACACACACACACACACAAATACAGTACCAGTCAAAAGTTCTACATTGTAGAATAATAGTGAAGACATCAAAACTATGAAATAACACATGGAATCAAGTAGTAACCAAAAAAAATGTTAAACAAATCAAAATATATTTTATATTTGAGATTCTTCAATTAGCCACCCTTTGCCTTGATGACAGCTTTGCACACTCTTGGCATTCTCTCAACCAGGTTCACCTGGAATGCTTTTCCAACAGTCTTGAGGGAGTTCCCACATATGCTGAGCACTTGTTGGCTGTTTTTCCTTCACTCTGCGGTCCAACTCACCCCAAACCATCTCAATTGGCTTGAGGTCGGGTGATTGTGGAGGCCAGATCATCTGATGCAGCACTCCATCACTCTCCTTCTTGGTCAAACAGCCCTTACACAGCCTGGAGGTTTGTTGGCTCATTGACCTGTTGAAAAACAAATGATAGTCCCACTAAGCTCAAACCGGATGGGATGGCATATCGCTGCAGAATGCTGTGGTAGCCATGCTGGTGAAGTGTGCCTTGAATTCTAAATAAATCACTGACAGTGTCACCAGCTTCACGGTGGGAACCACACATAGGGAGATCATCCGTTCACCTTCTGCGTCTCACAAAAGACATAACGGTTGGAACCAAAAATCAAAAATTTGGACTCATCAGAACAAAGGACAGAGTTCCCCCGGTCTAATGTCCATTGTTCATGTTTCTTGGCCCAAGCAAGTCTCTTCTTATTATTGGTGTCCTTTAGTTGTGGTTTCTTTGCAGAAATTTGACCATAAAGGCATGATTCACGCAGTCTCCTCTGAACAGATGATGTTGAGATGTGTCTGTTACTTGAACTCTGTGAAGCATTTATTTGGGCTGCAATCTGAGGCTGGTAACTCTAATGAGCGTATCCTCTGCAGCAGAGGTAACTCTGGGTCTTTCTTTGTGGCGGTCCTAATGAGAGCCAGATTCATCATAGCGCTTGATGGTTTTTTGCGACTGCACTTGAAGAAACTTTCAAAGTTTTCCGGATTAACTGACCTTCATGTCTTACAGTAATGATGGACTGTCGTTTCTTATTTGTTCTTGCCATAATGTGGACTTGGTATTTTACCAAATAGGGCTATCTTCTGTATACCACCCCTTCCTTGTCACAACACAACTGATTGGCTCAAACTCATTAAGAAGGAAAGGAATTCCACAAATTAACTTTTAAGAAGGCACCTGTTCATTGAAATGTATTCCAGGTGTCTACCTCATGAAGCTGGTTGAGAGAATGCAAAGACCGTTCAAAGCTGTGTGGCTACTTTGAAGAATCTCAAATATATCAAATATATTTTGATTGGTTCAACACTTTTTTGGTTACTACATGATTCCATATGTGCTATTTCATAGTTTTGATGTCTTCACTATTATTCTACAATGTAGAAAATAGTCAAAATAAAGAAAAACCCTGGAATGAGTAGGTGTGTCTAAACTTTTGACTGGTACTGTACATACAGACAAAGTATGTGAACCCTTTGGAATTAGCTGGATTTCTGCATAAATTGGTCATAAAATTTGATCTGATCTTCATCTAAGTCACAACAATAGACAAACAGTCTGCTTAAACTAACAACACACAAACAACTATACGTTTTCATGTCTTTATTGAACACACCGTGTAAACATTCACAGTGCAGGGTGGAAGAAGTATGTGAACCCTTGGATTTAATAACTGGTTGAGCCTCCTTTGGCAGAAATAACCTCAACCAAACATGTCCTGTAGTTGTGGATCAGACCTGCTCAACGGTCAGGAGGAATTTTGGACCATTCCTCTTTACAAAACTGTTTAAGTTCAGCAATATTCTTGGGATGTCTGGTGTGAACCGCTCTCAAGGTCATGCCACAGCATTTTAAATCAGCTTGAGGTCAGAACCCTGACTGGGCCACACCAGAAGGCGTATTTTCTTCTGTTGAAGCCATTCTGTTGTTGGTTTACTTCTGTATTTTGGGTCGTTGTCCTGGTGCATCAACCAACTTCTGTTAAGCTTCAATTGGCGGACAGATGGCCTTACATTCTCCTGCAAAATGTCTTGATAAACTTGGGAATTAATTTTCCCCCATCGATGACTTTACAGTTGGGATGAGGTTTTGATGTTGGTGTGCTGTGCCTTTTTTCTCTCCACACATAGTGTTGTGTGTTCCTTCCAAACAACTCAACTGTAGTTTCATCTGTCCACAGAATATTTTGCCAGTAGCGCTGTGGAACATCCAGGTGCACTTTTGCAAACTTCAGACGTGCAGCAATGTTTTTTTTGGACAGCAGTTGCTTCTTCCGTGGTGTCCTCCCATGAACACCATTCTTGTTTAGTGTTTTACGTATCGTACTCGTTAACAGAGATGTTAACATGTTCCAGAGATTTCTCTAAGTCTTTAGCTGACACTGTAGGATTATTCTAAACCTCATTGAGCGTTCTGTGCTGTGCTCTTGCAGTCCTCTTTGCAGGACGGCCACTCCTAGGGAGAGTAGCAACAGTGCTGAACTTTCTCCATTTATAGACCATTTGTCTTACCATGGACTGATGAACATCAAGGCTTTTAGAGATACTTTTGTAACCCTTTCCAGCTTTATGCAAGTCAACAATTCTTAATCGTAGGTCTTCTGAGATGTGAACCATGCCTCAAACAAAAGACATCAGGCAATGCTTCTTGTGAATATCAAACTCACATTTTGTGAGTGTTTTTTATAGGGCAAGGCAGCTCTAACCAACATCTCCAATCTCGTCTCATTGATTGGACTCCAGGTTAGCTGACTCCTGACTCCAATTAGCTTTTGGAGAAGTCATTAGCCTAGGGGTTCACATACTTTTTCCAACCTACGCTGTGAATGTTTAAATGATGTATTCAATATAGACAAGAAAAATACAATAATTTGTGTGTCATTAATTTTAAGCACACTGTGTTTGTCTATTGTGTGACTTAGATGAATATCAGATCAAATTTTATGACCAATTTATGCAGAAATGCAGGTAATTCCAAAGGGTTCACATACTTTTTCTTGCTACTGTACATACAGACGTGCTCACAATGAATGCATTAGATTCATTTATCTTTCTCTTCATTCCTCCCTTTCTTCTCATTCCCTCTCTCCTACCTCTCTCTGCTCCCTCTCCGTCTCTCCTACCTCTCTCTCTCTGCTCTCTCCTCTCTCTCCTCCCTTCGTCTCTCTCCCCTCCACCCTCCATTTCTCCCCTCTCCCTCTATCTCTCTCTTCCCTCCTCCCTCTCCACCCTCCCTTTCTCCCCTCTCTTTCCCTTCCTCCTTCTCTCCCATCTCTCCTCTCTCCCCCTCTCTCTCTCCCCCTCTCTCTCCCTCCCTCTCTCTCCCCCTCCATCTCAATCCCTCTCTCAATCCCTCTCTCCCTCTCTCTCTCCCTCTCTCTCCCCCTCTCTCTCCCCCTCTCTCTCTCCCTCCCTCTCTCCCCCTCCATCTCTAACCTCCCCCCTCTCACTGTAGATGTGTGTCATGGGTTTGTCCTGGAGGGTCCTAGTCGTGTGTGGGTGTGTGCTATAGAGAGAGAGGAGGACAAGGAGAGGTTCCTCTGCACCCTGCGTTCAGCCATACACGCTGCCATCACAGAAAGTTAGGGTAGAGAACCTTCACCATAGACAAGGGAAGTTCTCTCTCTCTCTCTCGTTCTCTCGTTCTCTCTCGTTCTCTCTCGTTCTCTCTCGTTCTCTCTCTCGTTCTCTCTCTCGTTCTCTCTCTCGTTCTCTCTCACTCACTCACTCACTCACTCACTCACGCACTCACTCACGCACTCTCTCTCTCTCTCTCTCTCTCTCTCTCTCCCTCTCTCTCTCTCTCTCTCTCTCTCTCTCTCTCTCTCTCTCGTTCTCTCTCTCTCTCGTTCTCTCTCGTTCTCGTTCTCTCTCTCTCTCTCTCTCTCTCTCTCTCTCTCTCTCTCTCTCTCTCTCTCTCTCTCTCTCTCTCTCGTTCTCTCTCTCGTTCTCTCTCTCGTTCTCTCTCTCGTTCTCTCTCTCGTTCTCTCTCTCGTTCTCTCTCTCGTTCTCTCTCTCGTTCTCTCTCTCTCGTTCTCTCTCTCGTTCTCTCTCTCTCTCTCTCTCTCTCTCTCTCTCTCTCTCTCTCTCTCTCTCTCTGCCTCTTTCTCTCACAAAGAACAGTTTAGCCAGATCACGCTTGAAAAAGAGGGTTTTGACCTCATCGGGGACTTCCTGGTTTGATACAATCCGTCATTCTTCAATCAACCACTAGGTGGCAGGAAAGAGGATTTCTGCAACCAGATAGTATGAGTCCCCATAGATGGCCAAGCTCCAAGGTTAAATTTGACTGTATCGTATAAAATGTATAAAACATGTTATTGATTTAAGGCTAGGCATAAGGTTAGCAGTGTGGTTAGGGTTAAGGTTAAAATCACATTTTAAGAACATATTGTAGAACTACACAGGGTTTCTGACTAGACAGGGTTCTAAAATATAGGGACGACCTGAGAGTAACTTGGCCAGATAGGGACGACCTGAGAGTAACTTGGCCAGATAGGGACGACCTGAGAGTAACTTGGCCAGATGGGGACGACCTGAGAGTAACTTGGCCAGATGGTGACGACCTGAGAGTAACTTGGCCAGATAGGGACGACCTGAGAGCAACTTGGCCAGATAGGGACGACCTGAGAGTAACTTGGCCAGTTGGGGACGACCTGAGAGTAACTTGGCCAGATAGTGACGACCTGAGAGTAACTTGGCCAGACAGGGACGACCTGAGAGTAACTTGGCCAGATAGTGACGACCTGAGAGTAACTTGGCCAGATAGTGACGACCTGAGAGTAACTTGGCCAGATAGTGACGACCTGAGAGTAACTTGGCCAGATAGTGACGACCTGAGAGTAACTTGGCCAGATAGTGACGACCTGAGAGTAACTTGGCCAGATAGTGATGACCTGAGAATAACTTGGCCAGATAGTGACGACCTGAGAGTAACTTGGCCAGATAGTGACGACCTGAGAGTAACTTGGCCAGATAGTGACGACCTGAGAGTAACTTGGCCAGATAGTGACGACCTGAGAGTAACTTGGCCAGATAGTGACGACATGAGAGTAACTTGGCCAGATAGTGACGACCTGAGAGTAACTTGGCCAGATAGTGACGACCTGAGAGTAACTTGGCCAGATAGTGACGACCTGAGAGTGACTTGGCCAGATAGTGACGACCTGAGAGTAGTCCCTAACAGTCCTCCTGTATTCTATGTATGGTTCATATTTCTTCTGTATCACTAGTTAACATTAAACATGTCATAACTTGTCTGCCTTGTTCATTTCTTTTGTGATGATATTGAATGTGACCAGTTATGTTCTATTAAAGAGTGTTTTTATTCACTGGGGACATGTGTATATACAGTAAATATATAAATAAATAAAAAATGAATCAGCTGTCCCAAAAGTCTCTTTGTTCCTCCAACATCCATTGGACTGAGAGTTTGATCTCTTACTCTCTCTCTCTGTCCCCCCCTCTCAATTCAATTCTCTCTCTCTGCATCTCTCTCTGTTCCCCCCTTTGTCTCTCTGCCCTCTTCCCACACTCTGCCCCTCCCCCCTCCTTCTATCGCTCTCTGCCCCTCCCTCCCTCTCTCTCGCTCGCTCTCTCTCCTCCCTCCCTCTCTCTCTCTCTCTCTCTCTGCCCCTTCCTCTCTCTCTCTCTGCCCCTTCCTCTCCCCCCCCCCCCCTCTCTCAGTTCTCCCAGGTGCAGCAGGTGATAGGGTTGTTAGGACTATACAGAGGAAGTAGTCATTGTGATGGAGTGTGCTTTGTGATTTATCTCTAATCACACACACACAGAGAGAGAGAGAAACATACACCAGGGATGTGGACATACTGATCCTCAGGTGATATCTGCTAGTTCCGAATTAGTGTCCAGTGTTCCATCCCGAGTGTTCTGCAGTCATCTTTGAGATCCAGTCTGAGTGTTCTAGAGTTGCCTTAGTGTTTTTGAGTGGTCTGAGTGTTCTAGAGTTGCCTTAGTGTTCTAGAGTGGCCTTAGTGTTTTTGAGTGTTCTAGAGTGGCCTTAGTGTTTTTGAGTGTTCTAGAGTTGCCTTAGTGTTTTTGAGTGTTCTAGAGTTGCCTTAGTGTTTTTGAGTGTTCTAGAGTTGCCTTAGTGTTTTTGAGTGTTCTAGAGTTGCCTTAGTGTTTTTGAGTGTTCTAGAGTTGCCTTAGTGTTTTTGAGTGTTCTAGAGTTGCCTTAGTGTTTTTGAGTGTTGTAGAGTTGCCTTAGTGTTTTTGAGTGTTGTAGAGTTGCCTTAGTGTTTTTGAGTGTTGTAGAGTTGCCTTAGTGTTTTTGAGTGTTGTAGAGTTGCCTTAGTGTTTTTGAGTGTTCTAGAGTTGCCTTAGTGTTTTTGAGTGGTCTGAGTGTTCTAGAATGGTCTTCACCCCACACTGGAAAGACGGGAGGGGACAGTGCCCAGCTCCTGCCGTGATGACACCTCTAGGTGACTCAAGTAAGTACATTTCATTGTCTTGTATATTGTATGATTGATTTTCTCTTTCCTATCCTCCTTGTCATGTGTGAAGTATAGGCATGGTGAAAAACGCCCAAATACACATTAATTGTGCTGACTTGTTGCACCCTCGACAACTACTGTGATTATTATTATTTGACCATGCCGGTCATTTATGAACATTTGAACATCTTGGCCATGTTCTGATATAATCTCCACCCGGCACAGCCAGAAGAGGACTGGCCACCCCTCATAGCCTGGTTCCTCTCTAGGTTTCTTCCTAGGTTTTGGCCTTTCTAGGGAGTTTTTTCCTAGCCACCGTGCTTCTACACCTGCATTGCTTGCTGTTTGGGGTTTTAGGCTGGGTTTCTGTACAGCACTTTGAGATATCAGCTGATGTAAGAAGGGCTATATAAATTTGATTTGATTTGATTTGAAATGTGGGAAGAAAAAAAAAATAATTATAATATACAGTACCAGTAAAAGTTTGGACAGCTACTCATTCGTGACTTTAGAGAATTCATTACAACAAAGGATTTAAGAAACAAACTTTCAAACTAAAGGAAACTTGTTGGCAGGGAAAAAAACACATTTGAGAAAAAAAAAGGGTTTTGTCACACTTGTGTATGGTGTCATAATCAGCCAAAAAACTACGTAAATACAAAAGTATAGTAGTAAATACAGTAGTAGAACTACTAGAATGAGCTTACAGTACCAGTCAAAAGTTTGGACACTCCTACACATTCCAGGGTTTTTCTTTATTTTTTACTATTTTCTAGTAGTGAAGACATCAAAATGATGGAGAAAAAAAACAGGTATGGAATCATGTAGCAACCAAAGAAGTGTTAAACAATTCAAAATATATTTTATATTTGAGATTTTTCAAAGTATCCACTCTTTGCCTTGATGACAGCTTTGCACACTCTTGGAAGAGTTGACTATATAGTACACTAAGGACCCAGGAAGAGTTGACTATATAGTACACTAAGGACCCAGGAAGAGTTGACTATATAGTACACTAAGGACCCAGGAAGAGTTGACTATATAGTACACTAAGGACCCAAGAAGAGTTGACTATATAGTACACTAAGGACCCTGGAAGAGTTGACTATATAGTACACTAAGGACTCAGGAAGAGTTGACTATATAGTACACTAAGGACCCAGGAAGAGTTGACTATATAGTACACTAAGGACCCTGGGAAGAGTTGACTATATAGTACACTAAGGACCCTGGGAAGAGTTGACTATATAGTACACTAAGGACACAGGAAGAGTTGACTATATAGTACACTAAGGACCCAGGAAGAGTTGACTATATAGTACACTAAGGACCCAGGAAGAGTTGACTATATAGTACACTAAGGACCCAGGAAGAGTTGACTATATAGTACACTAAGGACCCTGGAAGAGTTGACTATATAGTACACTAAGGACCCTGGGAAGAGTTGACTATATAGTACACTAAGGACCCTGGGAAGAGTTGACTATATAGTACACTAAGGACCCAGGAAGAGTTGACTATATAGTAAACTAAGGACCCAGGAAGAGTTGACTAAATAGTACACTAAGGACCCAGGAAGAGTTGACTATATAGTACACTAAGGACCCTGGGAAGAGTTGACTATATAATACACTAAGGACCCAGGAAGAGTTGACTATATAGTACACTAAGGACCCTGGGAAGAGTTGACTATATAGTACACTAAGGACCCTGGGAAGAGTTGACTATATAGTACACTAAGGACCCAGGAAGAGTTGACTATATAGTACACTAAGGACCCAGGAAGAGTTGACTATATAGTACACTAAGGACCCTGGGAAGAGTTGACTATATAGTACACTAAGGACCCAGGAAGAGTTGACTATATAGTACACTAAGGACCCTGGGAAGAGTTGACTATATAGTACACTAAGGACCCAGGAAGAGTTGACTATATAGTACACTAAGGACCCTGTTAAGAGTTGACTATATAGTACACTAAGGACCCAGGAAGAGCTGACTATATAGTACACTAAGGACCCAGGAAGAGTTGACTATATAGTACACTAAGGACCCAGGAAGAGTTGACTATATAGTACACTAAGGACCCAGGAAGAGTTGACTATATAGTACACTAAGGACCCTGGGAAGAGTTGACTATATAGTACACTAAGGACCCAGGAAGAGTTGACTATATAGTACACTAAGGACCCTGGAAGAGTTGACTATATAGTACACTAAGGACCCAGGAAGAGTTGACTATATAGTACACTAAGGACCCAGGAAGAGTTGACTATATAGTACACTAAGGACCCAGGAAGAGTTGACTATATAGTACACTAAGGACCCCGGAAGAGTTGACTATATAGTACACTAAGGACCCAGGAAGAGTTGACTATATAGTACACTAAGGACCCAGGAAGAGTTGACTATATAGTACACTAAGGACCCCGGGAAGAGTTGACTATATAGTACACTAAGGACCCTGGGAAGAGTTGACTATATAGTACACTAATGACCCTGGGAAGAGTTGACTATATAGTACACTAAGGACCCAGGAAGAGTTGACTATATAGTACACTAAGGACCCAGGAAGAGTTGACTATATAGTACACTAAGGACCCAGAAAGAGTTGACTATATAGTACACTAAGGACCCTGGAAGAGTTGACTATATAGTACACTAAGGACCCAGGAAGAGTTGACTATATAGTACACTAAGGACCCAGGAAGAGTTGACTATATAGTACACTAAGGACCCTGGGAAGTGTTGACTATATAGTACACAAAGGACCCTGGGAAGAGTTGACTATATAGTACACTAAGGACCCTGGGAAGAGTTGACTATATAGTACACTAAGGACCCTGGGAAGAGTTGACTATATAGTACACTAAGGACCCAGGAAGAGTTGACTATATAGTACACTAAGGACCCAGGAAGAGTTGACTATATAGTACACTAAAGACCCAGGAAGAGTTGACTATATAGTACACTAAGGACCCTGGGAAGAGTTGACTATATAGTACACTAAGGACCCTGGGAAGAGTTGACTATATAGTACACTAAGGACCCAGGAAGAGTTGACTATATAGTACACTAAGGACCCCGGGAAGAGTTGACTATATAGTACACTAAGGACCCTGGGAAGAGTTGACTATATAGTACACTAATGACCCTGGGAAGAGTTGACTATATAGTACACTAAGGACCCAGGAAGAGTTGACTATATAGTACACTAAGGACCCAGGAAGAGTTGACTATATAGTACACTAAGGACCCAGGAAGAGTTGACTATATAGTACACTAAGGACCCTGGAAGAGTTGACTATATAGTACACTAAGGACCCAGGAAGAGTTGACTATATAGTACACTAAGGACCCAGGAAGAGTTGACTATATAGTACACTAAGGACCCTGGGAAGTGTTGACTATATAGTACACAAAGGACCCTGGGAAGAGTTGACTATATAGTACACTAAGGACCCTGGGAAGAGTTGACTATATAGTACACTAAGGACCCTGGGAAGAGTTGACTATATAGTACACTAAGGACCCAGGAAGAGTTGACTATATAGTACACTAAGGACCCAGGAAGAGTTGACTATATAGTACACTAAGGACCCAGGAAGAGTTGACTATATAGTACACTAAGGACCCTGGGAAGAGTTGACTATATAGTACACTAAGGACCCTGGGAAGAGTTGACTATATAGTACACTAAGGACCCTGGGAAGAGTTGACTATATAGTACACTAAGGACCCAGGAAGAGTTGACTATATAGTACACTAAGGACCCTGGGAAGAGTTGACTATATAGTACACTAAGGACCCTGGGAAGAGTTGACTATATAGTACACTAAGGACCCAGGAAGAGTTGACTATATAGTAAACTAAGGACCCAGGAAGAGTTGACTAAATAGTACACTAAGGACCCAGGAAGAGTTGACTATATAGTACACTAAGGACCCTGGGAAGAGTTGACTATACATGTATAGTACACTAAGGACCCAGGAAGAGTTGACTATATAGTACACTAAGGACCCTGGGAAGAGTTGACTATATAGTACACTAAGGACCCAGGAAGAGTTGACTATATAGTACACTAAGGACCCTGTTAAGAGTTGACTATATAGTACACTAAGGACCCAGGAAGAGTTGACTATATAGTACACTAAGGACCCAGGAAGAGTTGACTATATAGTACACTAAGGACCCAGGAAGAGTTGACTATATAGTACACTAAGGACCCAGGAAGAGTTGACTATATAGTACACTAAGGACCCTGGGAAGAGTTGACTATATAGTACACTAAGGACCCAGGAAGAGTTGACTATATAGTACACTAAGGACCCTGGAAGAGTTGACTATATAGTACACTAAGGACCCAGGAAGAGTTGACTATATAGTACACTAAGGACCCAGGAAGAGTTGACTATATAGTACACTAAGGACCCAGGAAGAGTTGACTATATAGTACACTAAGGACCCCGGAAGAGTTGACTATATAGTACACTAAGGACCCAGGAAGAGTTGACTATATAGTACACTAAGGACCCAGGAAGAGTTGACTATATAGTACACTAAGGACCCCGGGAAGAGTTGACTATATAGTACACTAAGGACCCTGGGAAGAGTTGACTATATAGTACACTAATGACCCTGGGAAGAGTTGACTATATAGTACACTAAGGACCCAGGAAGAGTTGACTATATAGTACACTAAGGACCCAGGAAGAGTTGACTATATAGTACACTAAGGACCCAGGAAGAGTTGACTATATAGTACACTAAGGACCCTGGAAGAGTTGACTATATAGTACACTAAGGACCCAGGAAGAGTTGACTATATAGTACACTAAGGACCCAGGAAGAGTTGACTATATAGTACACTAAGGACCCTGGGAAGTGTTGACTATATAGTACACAAAGGACCCTGGGAAGAGTTGACTATATAGTACACTAAGGACCCTGGGAAGAGTTGACTATATAGTACACTAAGGACCCTGGGAAGAGTTGACTATATAGTACACTAAGGACCCAGGAAGAGTTGACTATATAGTACACTAAGGACCCAGGAAGAGTTGACTATATAGTACACTAAGGACCCCGGGAAGAGTTGACTATATAGTACACTAAGGACCCCGGGAAGAGTTGACTATATAGTACACTAAGGACCCTGGGAAGAGTTGACTATATAGTACACTAAGGACCCAGGAAGAGTTGACTATATAGTACACTAAGGACCCCGGGAAGAGTTGACTATATAGTACACTAAGGACCCCGGGAAGAGTTGACTATATAGTACACTAAGGACCCCGGGAAGAGTTGACTATATAGTACACTAAGGACCCTGGGAAGAGTTGACTATATAGTACACTAAGGACCCTGGGAAGAGTTGACTATATAGTACACTAAGGACCCAGGAAGAGTTGACTATATAGTACACTAAGGACCCTGGGAAGAGTTGACTATATAGTACACTAAGGACCCAGGAAGAGTTGACTATATAGTACACTAAGGACCCCGGGAAGAGTTGACTATATAGTACACTAAGGACCCCGGGAAGAGTTGACTATATAGTACACTAAGGACCCTGTGAAGAGTTGACTATATAGTACACTAAGGACCCAGGAAGAGTTGACTATATAGTACACTAAGGACCCCGGGAAGAGTTGACTATATAGTACACTAAGGACCCCGGGAAGAGTTGACTATATAGTACACTAAGGACCCCGGGAAGAGTTGACTATATAGTACACTAAGGACCCCGGGAAGAGTTGACTATATAGTACACTAAGGACCCAGGAAGAGTTGACTATATAGTACACTAAGGACCCCGGGAAGAGTTGACTATATAGTACACTAAGGACCCAGGAAGAGTTGACTATATAGTACACTAAGGACCCAGGAAGAGTTGACTATATAGTACACTAAGGACCCAGGAAGAGTTGACTATATAGTACACTAAGGACCCTGGGAAGAGTTGACTATATAGTACACTAAGGACCCTGGGAAGAGTTGACTATATAGTACACTAAGGACCCTGGGAAGAGTTGACTATATAGTACACTAAGGACCCTGGGAAGAGTTGACTATATAGTACACTAATGACCCTGGGAAGAGTTGACTATATAGTACACTAAGGACCCAGGAAGAGTTGACTATATAGTACACTAAGGACCCAGGAAGAGTTGACTATATAGTACACTATGGACCCAGGAAGAGTTGACTATATAGTACACTAAGGACCCAGGAAGAGTTGACTATATAGTACACTAAGGACCCAGGAAGAGTTGACTATATAGTACACTAAGGACCCTGGGAAGAGTTGACTATATAGTACACTAAGGACCCTGGGAAGAGTTGACTATATAGTACACTAAGGACCCAGGAAGAGTTGGCTATATAGTACACTAAGGACCCCGGGAAGAGTTGACTATATAGTACACTAAGGACCCCGGGAAGAGTTGACTATATAGTACACTAAGGACCCCGGGAAGAGTTGACTATATAGTACACTAAGGACCCAGGAAGAGTTGGCTATATAGTACACTAAGGACCCCGGGAAGAGTTGACTATATAGTACACTAAGGACCCCGGGAAGAGTTGACTATATAGTACACTAAGGACCCTGGGAAGAGTTGACTATATAGTACACTAAGGACCCAGGAAGAGTTGACTATATAGTACACTAAGGACCCTGGGAAGAGTTGACTATATAGTACACTAAGGACCCAGGAAGAGTTGACTATATAGTACACTAAGGACCCTGGGAAGAGTTGACTATATAGTACACTAAGGACCCTGGGAAGAGTTGACTATATAGTACACTAATGACCCTGGGAAGAGTTGACTATATAGTACACTAAGGACCCTGGGAAGAGTTGACTATATAGTACACTAAGGACCCAGGAAGAGTTGACTATATAGTACACTAAGGACCCAGGAAGAGTTGACTATATAGTACACTAAGGACCCAGGAAGAGTTGACTATATAGTACACTAAGGACCCAGGAAGAGTTGACTATATAGTACACTAAGGACCCTGGGAAGAGTTTACTATATAGTACACTAAGGACCCTGGGAAGAGTTGACTATATAGTACACTAAGGACCCAGGAAGAGTTGACTATATAGTACACTAAGGACCCAGGAAGAGTTGACTATATAGTACACTAAGGACCCAGGAAGAGTTGACTATATAGTACACTAAGGACCCTGGGAAGAGTTGACTATATAGTACACTAAGGACCCTGGGAAGAGTTGACTATATAGTACACTAAGGACCCAGTAAGAGTTGACTATATAGTACACTAAGGACCCTGGGAAGAGTTGACTATATAGTACACTAAGGACCCAGGAAGAGTTGACTATATAGTACACTAAGGACCCAGGAAGAGTTGACTATATAGTACACTAAGGACCCAGGAAGAGTTGACTATATAGTACACTAAGGACCCAGGAAGAGTTGACTATATTGTACACTAAGGACCCAGGAAGAGTTGACTATATAGTACACTAAGGACCCAGGAAGAGTTGCAGGGGAGAAGGGAAGAATGTGCCTATTTGAAAGCTAGAAAAAAAATGACTAGCTCACGTTTAATTTTTTTAAAGTAACTCCCATGCTAGAAAAGGTTGGAGACCCATGTTTTACATACTTTTATTTATTTTTACAGTTAATCTAAATTCTGCATTTCTGACTAGATTTGTAAATCTGGATGAAATAAAGATTCCCCACCCCCCACAAAAATAAACCTTCAATCTTCAGATCTACAACCAGATCATTAACCCTCTGCTCTACCAGGGGATAGCTGTGTCCTTGCAGGGGTGTTTCAGTCTTAAGTGGTGAATCAGGAGGCCGAACACAGTTTTCAGAGTTATTAAAGTGTTCCCGTCCTCTTCATATGCTGTGGTACGGTAACACTGTATTTTAGGATTTTGCTCTTTGTTATTGCTCTTTTTTGTTGTCGTTGACAATTTCAATTGAAAACAATCACAGCGAGGTACTTCATTTTTACCCAGAAATCATTTGATATTGATATAAAAACAGCTACATTGGACATTTTTTTTAAAATCAATAAAATAATTGTGCGTTTTGCCTGGAATTTAAATGTTGTATATTTATTATGTATCATCCTTTTTCAGAAGGTGTATTGCATGTGTGTTGTATGTGCAAATGCAGAATTTAGACAAACTATTCAAAAAAAATTAACTTTAAATTTTTATTTTTATTTTTTACAATATAAATCCTACATTGAGACGCTTGATATGATCCCCTGTGTGTTATTTTTCATGATCTGAATAGCAGAGGTCATCCTAGATCAGCACTCAATAGTTTTGGATACCTTTTTAAATATGGGCCCAGGAATATGCAGCATATAAAGATGGTGAATAACCCAGTTACCAGTATTTCTCTGGCTTAGTTATGTCTGAGAAGGCTTTAGGAAGCATGGGATTCCTGATTGACAACATGACTATATACTGAACAAATAAGCTGTAAGTGAGCTTCCCTGGTGGCGCAGAGGATAAAAGACTTAGCTTGAGAGCCAAACATGTGCAGATTGTCAACATATCAATATATATATTGTTGTGTTTGTATGATGAAATGCTGTTCAAATTTCCTATGAATTAAATTAAAATACAATGTGTCTCTATATC
>NC_092119.1:4249662-4265171 GCF_045679555.1 Salvelinus alpinus
GCATGGTCCCTCTATATCTCTGTCTGTCTGTGTACGTGCACGGTCCCTCTATGTCTCTGTCTGTCTGTACACGGTCCCTCTATGTCTCTGTCTGTCTGTGCACGGTCCCTCTATATCTCTGTCTGTCTGTGCACGGTCCCTCTATGTCTCTGTCTGTCTGTGCACGGTCCCTCTATGTCTCTGTATGTGCATGTGCATGGTCCCTCTATATCTCTGTCTGTCTGTGCACGGTTCCTCTACATCTCTGTCTGTCTGTGCACGGTTCCTCTACATCTCTGTCTGTCTGTGCATGGTCCCTCTATATCTCTGTCTATATGTGACTAGAAGCCACTGCTTGTGGTGATATAAGCATCATAAAATGAGAAATCTATGCTTCTGCTGGACATAGGTTGGCATTTACTGGGATGAATCTTGCCCTGGAGGCAGCTCTGCAGAGTGCCTTATGTGAGTGACTTAGTTTCAACCGAACCTTAACCCTAACAATACTGCGAACTCATATTTTTATGAATGTTTATGATATAGCCAATTTTGACTTTGTAGCTGGCTCATCTATCGGAAACCGCTAAATTCTGCCTCCAAGGCAAGATTCATGACAATAAATGTAATTGGTATTTGCAGCACGGCATGCCCAATTTACGCATGCTGCCTTTCCTTCCGAATGTAGGAAATGCAACAACAACAAAAAAAAAAAAGTTAATGATCCTCTGTCCTCATGCTTTAGTAGCCTATTTTGAATGATGTTATATACTTCTGTATAGACAGGAGTGGGCTAATTTGGATTTATCATTTTGTCAGTTAAATTGACTTTAGGGACAGCTTAGTCGTATGGCTAACACTGAAAAGAGCTAGGCTTGGTGAGAGATGCCAATGGTAAAATTAAGATGAAGTTAAAACATGGCGTATTCTTATAAATAGATGAGTGAATGAATGAGTAAGTGAATGAATGAGTGAATGAATGAGTAAGTGAATGAATGAGTGAATGAATGAGTGAGTGAGTGAATAAGTTAATGAGTGAATGAGTGAGTGAGTTAATGAATGAGTGAGTCAATGAGTTAATGAATGAGTGAGTCAATGAGTTAATGAATGAATGAGTGAGTGAATGAGTTAATGAGTGAATGAATGAGTGTGAGTGAATGAGTTAATGAGTGAATGAATGAGTGAATGAATGAGTGAGTTAATGAGTGAATGAATGAGTGAATGAATGAGTGAGTGAATGAGTGAATGAACGAGTGAGTGAATGAATGAGTGAATGAATGAGTGAATGAATGCGTGAATGAATGAATGAGTGAGTTAATGAGTGAATGAATGAGTCATATGCCAAAAGAGAGAGTGAGAGTCAGCGACGCCAACATCATTAGTCAGGACAGAGTGTGATAGTTTTAACATTGTATTTAATAGAGTTGTAGTTGTATCAAGAGTTACTGTTCATATGTACAAAACAATACAGGTAAATCAGTATACAGATCTTAATTTGACCAGTTTCTCACAGCAGGGAAATAATCCCGCAGCAATAGGAAATGTGCATTATTATGCAGGAGTTGATACATTTTTTTGTTAGGGCAAATCAAGTCAGATTTTTTAAAGTGGATAATACAAACTTAATAATCATTTTTAAACCTTAAATACACAACAACAACAAAAAAAGAGCATTACTGCTGTGTAGGACATTTCCTGCAACAACAGGGTCATCAAATTAAGATTACATTTACTTAAGATCCTTCTCAGGCAATGCAATTCCACTTGTTACTCAAAAGACAGAGGTCTAGGATCAGGGACCGTATCCACAAAGCATCTCCGAGTAAGAGTGCTGATCTAGGATCAGTTTAGCCTTTTAAATTTTAACAAAAAGGATTATAGACAGATCCTAGATCATAATGAATGAGGGTATATGGACAGATCCTAGATCAGAATGAATGAGGGTATATGGACAGATCCTAGATCAGAATGAATGAGGGTATATGGACAGATCCTAGATCATAATGAATGAGGGGTATATGGACAGATTCTAGATCATAATGAATGAGGGGTATATGGACAGATTCTAGATCAGAATGAATGAGGGGTATATGGACAGATCCTAGATCAGAATGAATGAGGGTATATGGACGGATCCTAGATCAGAATGAATGAGGGTATATGGACAGATTCTAGATCAGAATGAATGAGGGGTATATGGACAGATCCTAGATCAGAATGAATGAGGGTATATGGACAGATCCTAGATCATAATGAATGAGGGTATATGGACAGATCCTAGATCATAATGAATGAGGGTATATGGACAGATCCTAGATCAGAATGAATGAGGGTATATGGACAGATCCTAGATCAGAATGAATGAGGGTATATGGACAGATCCTAGATCAGAATGAATGAGGGGTATATGGACAGATCCTAGATCAGAATGAATGAGGGTGTATGGACAGATCCTAGATCTTAATGAATGAGGGTATATGGACAGATCCTAGATCAGAATGAATGAGGGTATATGGACAGATCCTAGATCATAATGAATGAGGGTATATGGACAGATTCTAGATCATAATGAATGAGGGTATATGGACAGATCCTAGATCATAATGAGGGTATATGGACAGATCCTAGATCAGAATGAATGAGGGTATATGGACAGATCCTAGATCATAATGAGGGTATATGGACAGATCCTAGATCATAATGAATGAGGGTTTATGGACAGATCCTAGATCATAATGAATGAGGGTATATGGACAGATCCTAGATCAGAATGAATGAGGGTATATGGACAGATCCTAGATCATAATGAATGAGGGTATATGGACAGATCCTAGATCATAATGAATGAGGGTATATGGACAGATCCTAGATCATAATGAATGAGGGTATATGGACAGATCCTAGATCATAATGAATGAGGGTATATGGACAGATCCTAGATCAGAATGAATGAGGGTATATGGACAGATGCTAGATCAGAATGAATAAGGGTATATGGACAGATCCTAGATCATAATGAATGAGGGTGTATGGACAGATCCTAGATCATAATGAATGAGGGTGTATGGACAGATCCTAGATCAGAATGAATGAGTGTATATGGACAGATCCTAGATCAGAATGAATGAGGGTATATGGACAGATCCTAGATCAGAATGAATGAGTGTATATGGACAGATCCTAGATCAGAATGAATGAGGTTATATGGACAGATCCTTGATCATAATGAATGAGGGTATATGGACAGATCCTAGATCAGAACTTCTACTCCAAGATGCTTTGTGAATATAGGCACAGTTGACTTTCCCCAGGTCCTAATTCACTCATAAACACAGATTTAGGGTCAGTTGACCTTCCCCAGGTCCTAATTCACTCATAAACACAGATTTAGGGTCAGTTGACCTTCCCCAGGTCCTAATTCACTCATAAACACAGATTTAGGGTCAGTTGACCTTCCCCAGGTCCTAATTCACTCATAAACACAGATTTAGGGTCAGTTGACCTTCCCCAGGTCCTAATTCACTCATAAACACAGATTTAGGGTCAGTTGACCTTCCCCAGGTCCTAATTCACTCATAAACACAGATTTAGGGTCAGTTGACCTTCCCCAGGTCCTAATTCACTCATAAACACAGATTTAGGGTCAGTTGACCTTCCCCAGGTCCTATCCTTAACAGACATACACAGTAAAGCTCTGACTGTAACCGTTAAAGGGGGAAAAAAGCAACAAACCCGAAAGCAGAAGTGCTTTAGAATGTTCTGGATAGATATGTCCCATCAGCCCTCTGAGTTATTAAAGTCCATGCAGAGTAAATGCTAGAGATAGTTTATGAGTGTTGAGGTTAATTAAAAGTCTATTCAATCTGTATTGTTGTTGGTGGCAGACGGTGGTATATAACCCACAGTATTGCTGTTGGTGGCAGACGGTGGTATATAACCCACAGTATTGCTGTTGGTGGCAGACGGTGGTATATAACCCACAGTATTGCTGTTGGTGGTAGACGGTGGTATATAACCCACAGTATTGCTGTTGGTGGCAGACGGTGGTATATAACCCACAGTATTGCTGTTGGTGGCAGACGGTGGTATATAACCCACAGTATTGCTGTTGGTGGCAGACGGTGGTATATAACCCACAGTATTGCTGTTGGTGGCAGACGGTGGTATATAACCCACAGTATTGCTGTTGGTGGCAGACGGTGGTATATAACCCACAGTATTGCTGTTGGTGGCCGACGGTGGTATATAACCCGCAGTATTGCTGTTGGTGGCAGACGGTGGTATATAACCCACAGCATTGCTGTTGGTGGCAGACGGTGGTATATAACCCACAGTATTGCTGTTGGTGGTAGACGGTGGTATATAACCCACAGTATTGTTGTTGGTGGCAGACGGTGGTATTTGCTGTTGGTGGCAGACGGTGGTATATAACCCACAGTATTGCTGTTGGTGGCAGACGGTGGTATATAACCCACAGTATTGCTGTTGGTGGCAGACGGTGGTATATAACCCACAGTATTGCTGTTGGTGGCAGACGGTGGTATATAACCCACAGTATTGCTGTTGGTGGCAGACGGTGGTATATAACCCACAGTATTGCTGTTGGTGGCAGACGGTGGTATATAACCCACAGTATTGCTGTTGGTGGCAGACGGTGGTATATAACCCACAGTATTGCTGTTGGTGGCAGACGGTGGTATATAACCCACAGTATTGCTGTTGGTGGCAGACGGTGGTATATAACCCACAGTATTGCTGTTGGTGTAAAAAACATTAAGAACACCTTCCTAATATTGAGTTACCCCGGTTTTCCCTCAGAACAGCCTCAGTTCATCAGGACATGGACTCTACAAGGTGTCGAAAGCGTTCCACAGGGATGCTGGCCCAGTTCCACAGGGATGCTGGCCCATGTTGACTCCAATGCTTCACACAGTTGTGTCAAGTTGGCTGGATGTCCTTTGGGTGGGTGGACCATTCTTGATACACACTGGAAACCGTTGAGCGTGAAAAAACCCAGCATCGTTGCAGTTCTTGACACAAACCGGTGCGCCTGTCACCTACTACCATACCCCGTTCAAAGGCACTTAAATATTTTGTCTTGCCCATTCACCTTCTGAATGGCACACATACACAATCCATGTCTCAATTGTCTCAAGGCTTAAAATCCATCTGCAACCTGTCTGTGGATTTAACAGGTGACTTCAATAAAGAGTCATAGCTTTCACCTGGTCAGTATATGTCATGGAAAGAGCAGGTGTTCTTAATGTTTTGTAAACTCAATATATAATCCACTGTATTTCTGTTGGGTGTCAGACAGCAGTATATAATCCACTGTATTTCTGTTGGTGGCAGACAGCAGTATATAATCCACTGTATTTCTGTTGGGTGGAAGACAGCAGTATATAAACCACTGTATTTCTGTTGGGTGGCAGACAGCAGTATATAATCCACTGTATTTCTGTTGGGTGGCAGACAGCAGTATATAATCCACTGTATTTCTGTGGGTGGCAGACAGCAGTATATAAACCACTGTATTTCTGTTGGGTGGCAGACAGCAGTATATAATCCACTGTATTTCTGTTGGGTGGCAGACAGCAGTATATAATCCACTGTATTTCTGTTGGGTGGCAGACAGCAGTATATAATCCACTGTATTTATGTTGGGTGGCAGACAGCGGTATATAATCCACTGTATTTATGTTGGGTGGCAGACAGCGGTATATAATCCACTGTATTTCTGTTGGGTGGCAGACAGCAGTATATAAACCACTGTATTTCTGTTGGGTGGCAGACAGCAGTATATAAACCACTGTATTTCTGTTGGGTGGCAGACAGCAGTATATAATCCACTGTATTTCTGTTGGTGGTAGACAGCAGTATATAAACCACTGTATTTCTGTTGGGTGGCAGACAGCAGTATATAATCCACTGTATTTCTGTTGGGTGGCAGACAGCAGTATATAATCCACTGTATTTCTGTTGGGTGGCAGACAGCAGTATATAAACCACTGTATTTCTGTTGAGTGGCAGACAGCAGTATATAAACCACTGTATTTATGTTGGGTGGCAGACAGCGGTATATAATCCACTGTATTTATGTTGGGTGGCAGACAGCGGTATATAATCCACTGTATTTCTGTTGGGTGGCAGACAGCAGTATATAAACCACTGTATTTCTGTTGGGTGGCAGACAGCAGTATATAATCCACTGTATTTCTGTTGGTGGCAGACAGCAGTATATAAACCACTGTATTTCTGTTGGGTGGCAGACAGCAGTATATAATCCACTGTATTTCTGTTGGGTGGCAGACAGCAGTATATAATCCACTGTATTTCTGTTGGGTGGCAGACAGCAGTATATAATCCACTGTATTTCTGTTGGGTGGCAGACAGCAGTATATAATCCACTGTATTTCTGTTGGGTGGCAGACAGCAGTATATAATCCACTGTATTTCTGTTGGGTGGCAGACAGCAGTATATAATCCACTGTATTTCTGTTGGGTGGCAGACAGCAGTATATAATCCACTGTATTTCTGTTGGGTGGCAGACCAATCCACCGAGGGTACTTGAGAAGACCCATGACGTACTGTAGGGGTACTTTGGGCAGAGCAGTTGGCCGGTACTGTAACCGAAAAAGGTTGGGAACCACTGCTATAGAGTACTCTGCTCTGTCCTGCAGTCCAGAAGAGGATCTTCCGTTCCCCTCCTCTAGTGTCTCTCTTTTAGCCTGTACCCCCCGTTCTCCATTTTAGGTAATTTTAGGTAATCCACCATAGAAAGCAGTTTTAATCCAACAAACGAGGAGAGGATATGCTGAATTCTCTCCCGATAGGATATACAGCCCCAGGTCTATGAGACCTCCAGCAGGTGGAACCCTCCGTTAGCCTCTCGTTGTGTCTCTCTCTTCCTGGTCTGGACCAGGGTAAAGACCAGAGCAGACAGAGTGTTCCTCCCCAGACCCCCGCGGTTCACACTGCGCTCCACGTAGCTGGTACACGACTCGCGGCTCCTCACGAAGTACGTCTTGACGTTCCCCTGCCGCTCGCTCACACCTTTCACGTAGATCTCCCCCCTCAGCTCGCGAACGAAGCCGCGCTCCGCCAGGACATGACTGGTACTCTCTGGGACCTGGGATACACACACACACACACACACAAGCACACACACACGCACACGCACGCACGCACACACACATGCACACACACACACGTGCAAACACACACACACACACACACACACGCACACATGCACACACACACACACGCACGCACACACACACACACACACATGTGCAAACACACACACACGCACGCACGCACACATACACACACACACGCACGCACATGCACGCACACACACATACACACACACGCACAGATGCAAACACACACACACAAACACAGCGCAGCACATTAACCCACATATTAACACGCCAAAGCCAAGCCTCTGCTACCCGCCCACCCACAGTCCTACCTGTATGCGTCCACTGACCCCGGTGCTGTCCATGCGGCTGGCCAGGTTCACGGTCATTCCCCAGATGTCATACTGAGGTTTAGTGGCTCCTATCACCCCGGCAACCACTGGACCATGGGCTATGCCTACACAAACAGGTCAGAGGTCAAAGTGTATTAGCGGGTTAGGGTCAGATTTTCACTTTATCACATATAGGGAGTCCCGAGGGGCTGCATTTTGGGAAACCATGCTCCACTGTCTCAGTAAACCAAACAGTTGTGATTTGATCATGTTTTGTCTAGATATTCATGTGTGTGTGTGTGTGTTCTCACCAACACGGAGCTGAAAGCTGTTTCCAGAGTGTGTGTTGATTCGTTTGAGCGTCGCCTGCATTTCCAGGGCAAACAGCACCAGCTCACTGAGGTGACGCCACTCATCACCACACTCCTACAACACACACAGATCATTTTACTATTCCTACTAAATTCAACTCAAATGTAAAGTCAAAGTCATACTTTGAACAGAATGAAGCCAGTTGAAATAGAAGACACTAAACAGGGTCGAATTGAAGGCAGTCAATTCAGGAAGTAAACTGAAATTCCAATTCAATAATTGAAAAAAGGGCATTTATGTTCAATTTCTTTTCGATAAACTGAAAACCTAAACTCTATTTCTGTATTTTAAATTCAAATCACTTTGAGCCCAGCCCAAATGAGCCCAACCCAAATGAGCCCAGCCCAAAGTAGCCCAGCCCAAATGAGCCCAACCCAAATGAGCCCAGCCCAAATGAGCCCAGCCCAAATGAGCCCAGCCCAAATGTTCCCAACCCAAATGAGCCCAACCCAAATGTTCCCAACCCAAAGTAGCCCAACCCAAAGTAGCCCAACCCTGAGACACTAAGAGGGCTGACCTGTTGATCAGGGGAGAGGCCAGAAGCAGCCATGTAACAGCTGCCAATGGTTTTGATTTTCTCAATGTCCTGGAAATATGTCTCATCTAATAACTACATACAGAGAGAGACAGAGAGAGACAGAGAGAGAGAGAGAGAGAGAGAGAGCAAGACAGAAAGAGAGAAAGACAGAGAGTGAAAGAGAGAGAGAGAGAGAGAGACAGAGAGACAGAGAGAGAGAGAGAGACAGAGAGAGAGAGAGAGAGAGAGACAGAGTGAAAGAGAGAGAGAGACAGAGAGAGAGAAAGAGAGAGAGAGACAGAGACAGAGACAGAGACAGAGACAGAGACAGAGACAGAGACAGAGACAGAGACAGAGACAGAGACAGAGACAGAGACAGAGAGAGAGAGAGAGAGAGAGAGAGAGAGAGAGAGAGAGAGAGAGAGAGAGAGAGAGAGAGAGAGTGAAAGAGAGAAAGAGGTGGATATTATAAAACAAAATAATTGTACGCTGGTAACATATCACAGGGAAACGGCGTGTGTAGATTTGTTTCTAACCTCGTCGAAGTCAGCTATGATCTCATTGAGAAGCCGAAGACACTCCAGATCCTGATGGATCAACTCTTTCTGTTCATAGTAGTCTGTAAACCCGGGGATGGATGCAAACAACACCCCCACACGCTCATAGGACTGGGAGTACAAATCCTACACACACACACACGTTAACATCAAGATGGCCTGCTCTAGAACTGAAAACAGAGACCCAAACAAAACACACACACCTCATTGTGGCGGTCTCTCTCTAGGAAGTGCTGTGCGACGTGTGAAGGCAGAATGTTGAAGAGTAAACACTCATTATGTTCCCTCAGCTCCTTCATGTCCTCCACTTCCTGTCTGGCCTGCAGACGCCACAGGAAGTCCAGCCGCGCCGTCGCCTCCAACTGGACAGGAGGGGAACAACAACCATCACATGCAGTAGGGTAGGTGAAGGGAGGGGTATGGAAGAGAGAGGAAGTGTAGGGAGGAGAGAAGAGGAGTGTAGAGGAAAGAAGAGGAGTAGGAAGAGAGAAGAGGAGTAGGGAGGAGAGAGGAGGAGTAGTAGGGAGGAGGGATGAAGAGTAGGGAGGAGAGAGTAGGTGTAGGGAGGAGAAGAGAGGAGGAGGAGAGAGGAGGGACGAGTAGGGAGGAGAGAAGAGGCGTAGGGAGGAGAGAGGGAAGATAGAGGAGGAGTAGAGGACAGAGGAGGAGAGAGCCCATGTCCTACCTGTCTACTGTTGTAAATTACAGCCACCACAAACATGGCCATGAGCAGGACACACACATCCTTCCTCCTCAGGTACTGCTGCCTACAAGGGACAGACACAACCAGACAGTCACCACACACACACACACTACACACTACACACAACCAGGCGGTCACCAGTGTGTGTGTTTATTCAGTACCTGGTGTTTTCAGAGGTCTGGCGTATAAACAGTGTGTGGAAACTGACTTCTATGAGGTACGTGTAGACAGTTATGGCCAGAAGTAACACAGCTAGCTTCAGCAGACAGTGCAGCCTGAAGAACACAGCACACGACACCATGGCCACCACCCCACTGAAAACCAGGAACTACAGAAGACAGAGACAGTCACAAAATGGATCAAAACCTTCTTGACCAATCTAAATGTGTAGTGTGTGTGTGTGTGTGTGTGTCTGTGTTACCTCAGGGTGTGTACAGATGTTGACAGGCCAGGACCAGGTGTGCTGCTGGGAGCTGCTTCTGTTGTTAGGGTCCATCTCAGACTCTACACACCACAGCTAGAACACACACACGCACACACACACACACACACACACACACACACACACACACACACACACACACACACACACACACACACACACACACACACACACAACCAATCAAACTGCAGCTACTTCAAAACAAGTTTATAGTGCAGCAGAGAGGAAAACCTTCATGAAAGAACAGATCGGATAATGGTTTGAGGGTACATAACATATTGGTCATTGTGTGTTATCGTTGAGGGTACATAACATATTGGTCATTGTGTGTTATTGTTGAGGGTACATAACATATTGGTCATTGTGTGTTATCGTTGAGGGTACATAACATATTGGTCATTGTGCATTATCGTTGAGGGTACATAACATATTGGTCATTGAGTATAACAATAGACTCACTATATCAGATGAGGCCACTCCAAAGTTGATGATAATGGCGGTGAGCGTGAGCAGTGTTCTGACAGTCTTGTTCTCGTTGATCCAGCAGCACAGGAACTGCAGCGCTAAAGGGCTCTGTTTAAACTCTTCAGCTAGGACCACCACCAGCAGCATCACATACACACACACACACACTCCAAACTGAACCAGCATAGGACACAGTCTGAGAGGGGGTGGGTGTGTGTGTGTGTGTGTGTGTGTGTGTGTGTGTGTGTGTGTGTGTGTGTGTGTGTGTGTGTGTGTGTGTGTGTGTGTGTCGGTCGGAGAGATTGAGGATGGAGAGGGGAAGAGAGAAACAGGGAGGAGGAGGAGAGGATCAGACGATGAAGAGAGAGAAACAGGAAGAAGGAGGAGGAGGAGGAGACGATCAGACGATGAAGAGAGAGAGAAACAGGGAGGAGAGGATCAGACAATGAAGAGAGAGAAACAGGAAGGAGGAGGAGGAGGAGAGGATCAGACGATGAAGAGAGAGAAACAGGGAGGAGGAGAGGATCAGATGATGAAGAGAGAGAAACAGTGAGGAGGAGAGGATCAGACGATGAAGAGAGAGAAACAGGGAGGAGGAGAGGATCAGATGATGAAGAGAGAGAAACAGGGAGGAGGAGAGGATCAGATGATGAAGAGAGAGAAACAGGGAGGAGGCGGAGGAGAGGATCAGATGAAGAAGAGAGAGAGAAGCATGTGAGCGGTTGAGAAAGATTACTCTAAAGATCTTTAATAAATGAAGTAAAAGATCATATCATACTTCTAATGAAATAAAGAACACACCTTGTGGCGGGGACGAGGGTCTGTGCACCCATGAGGCAGAGGAGCATGATGAAGGAGCAGACCAGGTTTGACTTGAACATCTCATCACGCATCTGGGAAAACTAAGAAGAGAGAAACATTCCTCAATTATACCACCCTGCATAAATTGGTCATCACATTTTATTTATTTATTTTATTTATTTAACCTTTATTTAACCAGGAAGGGCTCATTGAGATTTAAAATCTCTTTTTCAAGAGCGTCCTGGCCAAGATAGGCAGCACCAAGTCATTACAAAAATTACAGACAGACATGAAAAACTACAAGTAATCTAGTAAAAACCATTGAATTCACAAGAGTATAACAATATCAAAAACAGCAAATTAAAAACATTGACAGGTCAGGGAATCAGCCTCAAAATCCTTCATCAGTGATTTAAAAACACCAATCGGGACAAGTTCTTCCAGTTTAAAATTATTTTGTAAGGCGTTCCAAGACGATGGCGCAGAGTACATAAAAGACCTTTTACCAAATTCAGTTGGGACATTTGGAACAGTTAGCAGGATAAAGTCCAGCGAACGAAGAGAGTACCCACCACATTTCTGAACATTAAAAATGCCCAAATAAAAAGGTAGTAAACCCAAAATGGCTTTGTAAATAAAAGTATACCAGTGACTGAGCCTACGAGTGACTAGAGAAGGCCAGCCAACCCTGGTATATAAAGTACAGTGGTGCGTAAGGGTTTTGCAGTTTAAAATAAATCTCAAAGTGCCATGGTAAAGAGTGTCAATTGATCTCAAACACTGAGCGGAAGCATTCATATATAAAATATCCCCATAGTCTAGTAAAGGCATAAATGTAGCTGATACTAGCCTCCTTCTGGCTTCAAAAGAAAAACAGGCCTTATTCCTAAAATAAAATCCCAATTTCAGCTTCAATTTTTTTGTAAGTTGTTGAATATGCAATTTAAAAGAGAGGCCGTCATCAATTAGAATTCCAAGATATTTATATGAGGTTACAACCTCAATCTCCTTGCCCTGACAGGTAGTAATAGGTGATAGGTTCAGAGGTCTATTTCTTGCATTAGAAAACACCATTAGTTTAGTTTTGTCAGTATTGAGGATAAGCTTCAATTGACACAAGGTATGTTGAACAGTATAAAAAGCAGTTTGCAAGTTCTGGAAAGCTTTTGTAAGAGATGAGGCACAACAGTAAATAACAGTATCATCAGCATAAAAATGAAGTTGTGCATTTTGGACATTTTTGTCTAAATCATTTATATAAATAGTGAATAAGAGAGGACCAAGTACAGAGCCTTGGGGCACACCATTCAGGACAGACAATTTGACAGACATGAGCCCATCAAATTGAGTGCACTGAGTTCTATCAGACAGATAGTTAGCAAACCATGCAACTGCATGCTCCGAAAGACCTACACTCAACAATCTCTGCCTTAGTATAGCATGATCAACTGTATCAAAAGCCTTAGAGAGATCAATAAAAAGTGAGACACAGTGCTGTTTTTTGTCAAGGGCTTCAGTGATATCATTTAAAACCTTCATGGCTGCTGTAATTGTGCTATGCTTCTTCCTGAAGCCCGATTGGTACATTGATAAAATAGAGTTAGTAAATAAAAACTCTTTTAGCTGTTCACTTACAAGGGTTTCAAGTATTTTCACCAGGGGTGACAGCTTTGAGATTGGCCTATAATTATTTAAAAGAGTTGGATCTCCCCCTTTTAAAAGTGGTAGGACAAAAGCTGATTTCCAGATCTTTGGAATTTCATTACATTCCAGGGTTAGATTGAACAGATATGTAAGTGGTTCAGCTATGAAATCAGCTGCCAGATTTAAAAAGCAGGGATCCAAAAGATCAGGACCTGCAGGCTTTCTTTGATCTAAGGATTTCAGGGCTTTATGTACCACCTGCACTGAGAATGGCAGAAAGCTAAAAGTTTGACCAGCTCTCACTGGTTCATCCACACAGGGTTGTACAGAGACAGAGGACACTGGTTCATCCACACAGGGTTGTACAGAGACAGAGGACACTGGTTCATCCACACAGGGTTGTACAGAGACAGAGGACACTGAATCAAACAGCCTACCAGATGATACAAAGTGCTCATTGAAACAATTCAGCATTTCAGTTTTGTCATATATAGCAACAGAGTCCTTCAAAACACATGACGGTAATTCATTAACATTACTGTTACCAGACATAGACTTAATAGCATTCCAAAACTTTCTAGGGTCATTCAGGTTATCAGTGGTAGCAGACATAAAATATTCAGACTTGGCCTTCCTGAGAAGAAAAGAACACTTGTTTCTTAACTGCCTAAAAATAAGCCAATCAGCATCAGAACAAGATTTCCTTGCTTTAGCCCAGGCTAGATTACGGTCGTGAATAATACAAGACAGCTCAGAAGAAAACCATGGATTATCCCGCCCTTTAACCCTGAACCTGCGGAATGGTGCATGTTTGTTTACTATTTGGAAAAAACCATCATGAAAGAATATCCAGGCAGTTTCCACATCAGGGATAAGCTCAATCTTGCTCCAGTCAAAATTAAACAAATCATGAAAGAAAGCCTGCTCATTAAAACACTTCAAATTTCTCTTACGAATAAAACGTGGATTTGTCTTTGGAACCTTAGTATTTCTAACAGCAACAACAGCACAATGGTCACTTAAATCATTACAAAAAACACCAACCGCAGAATATTTATGTGGAACATTTGTCAATATCAAATCAATCAGGGTAGATTTCTCTGGGCATTTAAGATTTGGGCGAGTGGGTGAATTAATCAACTGGGTAAGATTCATAGAATTACAAAACATTTTTAAATCATCAGACACCGGCTTTAACCAACACCAGTTGAGATCACCAATCAAGATCATTTCACTGTAAAGAAGTTTAGACATAAGGTGCGTCAAAGAAGAAAATGCATCACCGAGAGCAGAGGGGGGGTCTATAACAGCCAATCACAGTTATAGAGAGCAGAGGGGGGTCTATAACAGCCAATCACAGTTATAGAGAGCAGAGGGGGGTCTATAACAGCCAATCACAGTTATAGAAAGGCCCTTTGAAACCTCAATATTCAAAGCAAGAAATTCCAACTGTTTACAAATAGTTTCAGACTTTGCCACACTTACATGGAATTTAGATTTTACATATATAGCCACACCCCCACCTTTCTTAACCCGATCAGTGCGATAAACATTGTAACCACTTATACAAATATCCTTATCAAAAACAGACTTGCTGAGCCAGGTTTCAGAAAACACAATTACATCAGCATCAGTTGATTTAGCCCAAATCCTAACCCCATCAATTTTTGACAACAGGCTGCGTACATTTAAATGAAAAATACCAAAACCAGATCTTGATTTAAAATCAGAGGGGGTTTGGAGACATTGCATATCAGGGCCAGGGTTAGGTTGCACGTTACCTATCAACAACAGAAGAATAACTAGGCACCTCTGTTTAATAACCTTGCACGGCTTCTCTTTTTTAAGAGACCTACTGCAAGCGAATTCTACAAGTGCGTTTCCAGACAATACAAAACAGTCATTTAAAACCATTAGACTTTGGTAGTGACACAAGTTCGTACTGTTCACATCATGACACAAATGCATCGGCACTTGGACGAGTGGACCGAGTGAAAAAGAGCGAGTTCCTGCATACAAAATGTCTAATGGACGCGAGAGTACATTGTCAGATGTACTCACCCTGCGACAATGTTCGTTTTCTCCAGAGTTCAGTAAAGTCAGTGCACAAAGCAATACCACGTAAATTGTCATTTTCTCTGACAAAAAAAACAAGAGGCCAACGAAGGTAAGTGGAGAGAGGGACAGCGTGTATGTGAATCAATGTGAGTGTTTGCGCGTGTGAGTAGATTGGGTGTTGAGGGAGATCGAGAGAACGGGTTGAGCTGCCACTGACAGCCAGGCAAAGAGCAAAAAGGAGCAGCTTGGACAAGACACTCCGCGGACGAAGGAGGAACTCAGGCCAGCCAGAGATAGGGTTACTTTGGTAAACTTCAAGTAATGAAGTGCCAAGTTGAGGAGGACCCGTGATCTTTACACCAGCAAAAATGAAATAGTTTGCACTACACAACAACGAAGTTACGCTACCATAAATAAATAGATTATTAGTAGGTTAAAATGTACTAGTCACAAACAAACGACTTGACATGCTGCCATCTTGGATTTGATTGGATTTGGA
>NC_092119.1:4265271-4282771 GCF_045679555.1 Salvelinus alpinus
TTATTCAGGCCCATGTTAACCCTGACCCTCCCATTCAGGCCCATGTTAACCCTGACCTTCTCATTCAGGCCCATATTAACCATGACCCCCCTCATTCAGGCCCATGTTAACCCTGACCCTCTCATTCAGGCCCATGTTAACCCTGACCCTCTCATTCAGGCCCATGTTAACCCTGACCCCCTCATTCAGGCCCATGTTAACCCTGACCCTCCCATTCAGGCCCATGTTAACCCTGACCTTCTCATTCAGGCCCATATTAACCATGACCCCCTCATTCAGGCCCATGTTAACCCTGACCCTCTCATTCAGGCCCATATTAACCCTGACCCTCCCATTCAGGCCCATGTTAACCCCGACCCTCTCATTCAGGCCCATATTAACCCTGACCCTCTCATTCAGGCCCATGTTAACCCTGACCCTCTCATTCAGGCCCATGTTAACCCTGACCCTCCCATTCAGGCCCATATTAACCCTGACCCTACCCACCCATTCAGGCCCATATTAACCCTGACCATCTCATTCAGGCCCATATTAACCCTGACCATCTCATTCAGGCCCATGTTAACTCTGACCCTCCCATTCATTCCCATATTAACCCTGACCCTCTCATTCAGGCCCATATTAACCCTGACCCTCCCATTCAGGCCCATATTAACCCTGACCCTCCCATTCAGGCCCATATTAACCCTGACCCTCCCATTCAGGCCCATGTTAACCCTGACCTTCTCATTCAGGCCCATATTAACCATGACCCCCTCATTCAGGCCCATGTTAACCCTGACCCTCTCATTCAGGCCCATATTAACCCTGACCCTCCCATTCAGGCCCATGTTAACCCCGACCCTCTCATTCAGGCCCATATTAACCCTGACCCTCTCATTCAGGCCCATGTTAACCCTGACCCTCTCATTCAGGCCCATGTTAACCCTGACCCTCCCATTCAGGCCCATATTAACCCTGACCCTACCCACCCATTCAGGCCCATATTAACCCTGACCATCTCATTCAGGCCCATATTAACCCTGACCATCTCATTCAGGCCCATGTTAACTCTGACCCTCCCATTCATTCCCATATTAACCCTGACCCTCTCATTCAGGCCCATATTAACCCTGACCCTCCCATTCAGGCCCATATTAACCTTGACCCTCCCATTCAGGCCCATATTAACCCTGACCCTCCCATTCAGGCCCATATTAACCCTGACCCTCCCATTCAGGCCCATATTAACCCTGACCCTCTCATTCAGGCCCATATTAACCCTGACCCTCCCATTCAGGCCCATATTAACCCTGACCCTCTCATTCAGGCCCATATTAACCCTGACCCTCCCATTCAGGCCCATATTAACCCTGACCCTCTCATTCAGGCCCATATTAACCCTGACCCTCCCATTCAGGCCCATATTAACCCTGACCCTCCCATTCAGGCCCATATTAACCCTGACCCTCCCATTCAGGCCCATATTAACCCTGACCCTCTCATTCAGGCCCATATTAACCCTGACCCTCCCATTCAGGCCCATATTAACCCTGACCCTCCCATTCAGGCCCATATTAACCCTGACCCTCCCATTCAGGCCCATGTTAACCCTGACCCGCCCATTCAGGCCCATGTTAACCCTGACCATCTCATTCAGGCCCATGTTAACCCTGACCCGCCCATTCAGGCCCATAGCCTCTTCAGAATATAGATCACCCCCCAGCAGCCTACACACTGATCAATGACACACAAAAAAACTAAGTCGACACTTTACTCCACAGATGATGATGAGGGGACATGCCTCGATGTGTTTTACATGGTAGAGAGTGTGTGGCTACTCTCCTACAGACTACCGATACACAGATACAGCACCGCAGACAGTTCTCTACCGATCATACTTAAAAAAGTATAAATCTGTGAGGTTAAATGTTATGTGTGTATCATGTGGAAAAAGCGGGTGTAACTTACCATAGTGGATGAGTTGGGGTGGTGACGAGGCGTGTACATCCAGCCACTGAGCGTGTCGTCTCCTCACGAGATCTAGAATGCAGCGTGGTAGTTCTATGGAACGACATGACTCTCCCATCAAACACACAGTTCATCTGTTCCTGCTCAAAACACCATGGCTCTCCCATCAGACACCAGTTATACCTGTTCCTGCTCAGACCACCATGGCTCTCCCATCAGACACCAGTTAACCTGTTCCTGCTCAAAACACCATGGCTCTCCCATCAGACACCAGTTAACCTGTTCCTGCTCAAAACACCATGGCTCTCCCATCAGACACCAGTTAACCTGTTCCTGCTCAAAACACCATGGCTCTCCCATCAGACACCAGTTAAACCTGTTCCTGCTCAAAACACCATGGCTCTCCCATCAGACACCAGTTAACCTGTTCCTGCTCAGAACACCATGGCTCTCCCATCAGACACCAGTTAACCTGTTCCTGCTCAGAACACCATGGCTCTCCCATCAGACACCAGTTAAACCTGTTCCTGCTCAGAACACCATGGCTCTCCCATCAGACACCAGTTAACCTGTTCCTGCTCAGAACACCATGGCTCTCCCATCAGACACCAGTTAAACCTGTTCCTGCTCAAAACACCATGGCTCTCCCATCAGACACCAGTTAACCTGTTCCTGCTCAGAACACCATGGCACTTTGCCTCCATGTTATTGTTAAATACACCACTTCAGAAGTCTTCCAGTCTTCTTCTGCAGTCCTCTTTCTCCTCTTCTTCTCTTCCTGTTTCTCTGCTAACCCACTTAGCGACCAGTTAACCGTCTCCTTCTCACAATCTTCTATCCTGTCAGATATATTTTACATCCAGAACATAATAACCTCCTTAAAAGATTCAGCTTGGAGGCAAAACGCCAAACAGAGCCGGTCCGGTCCGGTCCAGTCCAGTCCAGTCCAGTGGATAGATAAGTAACTGTAATGTATTAAAGTACAGTTAGGTAAAGGCTGTCACTGGCATCCCGTCACAGAGTGGAAAGGGTTTAGTGATGCTGCTCTTAACCCTGAGCCAAGGTAATGAGCTAAACAGATGGGTCCAAAGCTCCCTGGCCTTTGGTGACCTGCTCTGGGCGTGGATGGGCCTGGCTGGGCCTGGCTGGGCGTGTACTGCACCACGATTTCGGCTCCACTAATCCACAGAGAGACAATATAGGACATAGGAACAAAGGAGAAAGGAGAGATGGAGAGGAGAAGCCTCATTTTTAACAGTTAGCTTGACTATACACACAGTGAAGGAGCCAGCAGTAGACAGGGAGACAGAACCTCATGTGTCCTCTCTTCTCACCGTCTCCTCCTCAAAATGTATTGGATGACACGGTCCCTCGTCTCTGTATTGGATGACACGGTCCCTCGTCTCAGACTTTTTAAGGAGTCAAGAAAATACAATTGAGATTTTCTCCACAGTTTCAACAGATAGTGGAAAGGTTAGTTAGAGAACTGTGTCAACTGTGTCACTGCTGTGTCTCCCACTGAGATCCGTGGCCGAGGGCAGTGGCAGGGTGCGCTTAGGTCAGTGGGCAGGGTGTAACGAGGTCAGTGGCAGGGTGTAACGAGGTCAGTGGGCAGGGTGTAACGAGGTCAGTGGGCAGGGTGTAACGAGGTCAGTGGCAGGGTGTAACGAGGTCAGTGGGCAGGGTGTAACGAGGTCAGTGGGCAGGGTGTAACGAGGTCAGTGGGCAGGGTGTAACGAGGTCAGTGGGCAGGGTGTAACGAGGTCAGTGGGCAGGGTGCGCTGAGGTCAGTGGGCAGGGTGTAACGAGGTCAGTGGGCAGGGTGCGCTGAGGTCAGTGGCAGGGTGCGCTTAGGTCAGTGGGCAGGGTGTAACGAGGTCAGTGGGCAGGGTGTAACGAGGTCAGTGGCAGGGTGCGCTTTTAGGTCAGTGGGCAGGGTGTAACGAGGTCAGTGGGCAGGGTGTAACGAGGTCAGTGGGCAGGGTGTAACGAGGTCAGTGGGCAGGGTGTAACGAGGTCAGTGGGCAGGGTGCGCTGAGGTCAGTGGGCAGGGTGTAACGAGGTCAGTGGGCAGGGTGTAACGAGGTCAGTGGGCAGGGTGTAACGAGGTCAGTGGGCAGGGTGTAACGAGGTCAGTGGGCAGGGTGTAACGAGGTCAGTGGCAGGGTGTAACGAGGTCAGTGGCAGGGTGTAACGAGGTCAGTGGGCAGGGTGTAACGAGGTCAGTGGGCAGGGTGTAACGAGGTCAGTGGACAGGGTGTAACCGAGGTCAGTGGGCAGGGTGTAACGAGGTCAGTGGGCAGGGTGTAACGAGGTCAGTGGCAGGGTGTAACGAGGTCAGTGGGCAGGGTGTGACGAGGTCAGTGGGCAGGGTGTCCACGAGGTCAGTGGGCAGGGTGTAGCGAGGTCAGTGGGCAGGGTGTAGCGAGGTCGGTAAGGCAGGGTGTAACGAGGTCAGTGGGCAGGGTGTAACGAGGTCAGTGGCAGGGTGTAACGAGGTCAGTGGGCAGGGTGTGGCGAGGTCAGATGGGCAGGGTGTAACAGAGGTCAGTGGCAGGGTGTAACGAGGTCAGTGGCAGGGTGTAACGAGGTCAGTGGGCAGGGTGTAACGAGGTCAGTGGGCAGGGTGTTAACGAGGTCAGTGGGCAGGGTGTAACGAGGTCAGTGGGCAGGGTGTAACGAGGTCAGTGGGCAGGGTGTAACGAGGTCAGTGGGCAGGGTGTAACGAGGTCAGTGGGCAGGGTGTCACGAGGTCAGTGGGCAGGGTGTCACGAGGTGAGTGGGCAGGGTGTAACGAGGTCAGTGGGCAGGGTGCGCTGAGGTCAGTGGGCAGGGTGCGCTGAGGTCAGTGGGCAGGGTGTAACGAGGTCAGTGGGCAGGGTGTAACGAGGTCAGTGGGCAGGGTGTAACGAGGTCAGTGGCAGGGTGTAACGAGGTCAGTGGCAGGGTGTAACGAGGTCAGTGGGCAGGGTGTAACGAGGTCAGTGGGCAGGGTGTAACGAGGTCAGTGGACAGGGTGTAACGAGGTCAGTGGGCAGGGTGTAACGAGGTCAGTGGGCAGGGTGTAACGAGGTCAGTGGCAGGGTGTAACGAGGTCAGTGGGCAGGGTGTGACGAGGTCAGTGGGCAGGGTGTAACGAGGTCAGTGGGCAGGGTGTAACGAGGTCAGTGGGCAGGGTGTAACGAGGTCAGTGGCAGGGTGTAACGAGGTCAGTGGGCAGGGTGTAACGAGGTCAGTGGCAGGGTGTAACGAGGTCAGTGGGCAGGGTGTGACGAGGTCAGTGGGCAGGGTGTAACGAGGTCAGTGGCAGGGTGTAACGAGGTCAGTGGCAGGGTGTAACGAGGTCAGTGGGCAGGGTGTAACGAGGTCAGTGGGCAGGGTGTAACGAGGTCAGTGGGCAGGGTGTAACGAGGTCAGTGGGCAGGGTGTAACGAGGTCAGTGGGCAGGGTGTAACGAGGTCAGTGGGCAGGGTGTAACGAGGTCAGTGGGCAGGGTGTAACGAGGTCAGTGGGCAGGGTGTAACGAGGTCAGTGGGCAGGGTGTAACGAGGTCAGTGGGCAGGGTGTAACGAGGTCAGTGGGCAGGGTGCGCTGAGGTCAGTGGGCAGGGTGCGCTGAGGTCAGTGGGCAGGGTGCGTCAGTTGTTCAGTCATGGACTGAGTCCAAGTGAAGTCACCAGTGTGTGTGTGTGTGTGTGTGTGTGTATAATCACATGGCAGTGTGCCTGACGTGCTTTAATCAGCCTGGTCAGCCTTTTATCCAGATTATACCCAGCATGCCGTGAGGTCAGGGACCATCCAATCGCATCCTGCCACCAAGAAGCCAGCCTAGGAAGGCCAAAAAGATCCTCAAGGACCTCAGCCACCTGAGCCATGGCCTGTTCACCCCGCTATCATCCAGAAGGCGAGGTCAGTACAGGTGCATCAAAGCTGGAACCGAGAGACTGAAAAACAACTTCTATCTCAAGGCCATCAGACTGTTAAATAGCCATCAATAGCCTCCACCCAGAATCCTGCCCTGAACTTTAGTCACGGTCACTAGCCAGGCTACCACCTGGTTACCCTATCCTGCACCTTAGATACTGCAACAGGACAACGACCCTAAGCACACAGCCAAGACATCGCAGGTGTGGCTTCAGGACAAGTCTCTGAATGTCCTTGAGTGGCCCAGCCAGAGTCTGGACTTGAACATCTCTGGAGAGACCTGAAAATAGCTGTGTAGCGACGCTCCCCATCCAACCTGACAAAGCTTGAGAGGATCTGCAGAGAAGAATGGGAGAAACTCTCCAAATACAGGTGTGAAAAGCTTACAGTGTCATACCCAAGAAGACTCAAGGCTGGGGCTCCCGAGTGGTGCAGTGGTCTAAGACACTGCATCTCAGTGCAAGAGGTGACACTAGAGTCCCTGGTTCGAATCCAGCCTGAATCACATCCGGCCGTGATTGAGTCCCATAGGGCGGCGCACAATTGGCCCAGCGTCGTCCTGGTTTGGCCGGGGTAGGCCGTCATTGTAAATAAGAATTTGTTCTTAACTGACTTGCCTAGTTAAATAAAGGTTAAATATTTTTTTTTAAATAGAAAATAGTCATGGAATCACTAGTCACTTTAGTAATGGAACACTGGTCACTTTAATAATGTTTACATACTGCACTGCATTATGGGAAAAATTTTGAAAAATACTGTTATTAACTGTAATACGGAAGCCTCCTGTAAAAATGACTCTAACATACTATTTCTTTACAGTAATAGGATTCACATTAGCCATTACAAAAGCAGCAACTACACTTCCCGGGGTACAAAACATGAAATAATACAGTCTCTCACAGAGCTAATCAAGGTAAACACACCATATCGAAGCTAATAGCGCTATATACCACACGGTATCGAAGCTAGTGATCACTCACTCTGTTGTCATTGATCACTCACTGTGCTTCTGCTCTGCCTGGTTCAAAACATGCTTCACAGTAACGATTCAGTACAATAAATATCCTCTTATCAAATAGATAAAATCATCACCATAAATATTCACATTTATAAACATACTATACATGACGAAAGAAACAAATCATAGTTCAATATATATTACACAGGAAGTACCACCACATATCTTTATAGTCATACAGTATGTTCACTCTTCTGGTGTTGATATAAAAAATATAAATAGTATGGATTTCATATACACATCTGTCTGCGTGTTTAAATACCATGCTCACTACTCAGGCTAAAATCATCTATCTTCTCATGTCTTAGTTGTACCTTAAAAAGGCCCAGTGCAGTCAAAAACGTGATTTTTTGCTGTGTTTTATATATATTTCCACACTATGGAGGTTGGAATAATACTGTGAAAATGTGAAAATGCCCTTTAAGTGTAAGAGCTGTTTGAAAAGGCCGCCTGAAATGAATTAGATAATAGACCAATAAGAAAGAGAGTTCCAAACTTCTCTGCCAATAAGAGATAGTTTTCCATTTTCCCCTCCCCACTCAGACCACTCCCACAGTGAAATTGAGAAATTGCCTCTTTGCTAAAAAGCTATTTTTGTTTCTTTTTGACCATTTGAATTAGAAAGAAATCACAGTCAGGAACTTAATTGTTACCCAAGAAATGATTTGATATGGAGATAAACATGTCTGCATTGGACCTTTAACATGTCAGTCACTTGGACCAATAGGAGCCGTAAACAAACACGCCAGTCTAGTTCGTTTATAAAATACCCAGTGGGCCGTATCAGAAAACACTAAGTTAACCTGCTCACTTTTACAACCTGCTCACTTAATCTTATTATTCCTTCATTTTTATTTAAAAAAAACTTGGGATTATGGGTTGTTGTGGTCGTTGAGTTAATTATACCATTTTCAAAATCTATCTTGTTAAACATTTGAAGTTATTGAAGGAAACGTTGGCCCGGTGAGCAGGGTAACTAATCGATCGTGCTTTGCAACATCCTCCCCTGTTCCAGGTTCTCACAGACATAGAAATAAAATCTATAGAACGGGCCTCCCCATTCAAGTCAATAGGGTCAGAGGCTCCAAAACCCTTTCTATAGATTGTATTCTATGATTACAACCTCTAATCATCATCATGTAAACACCACTGTTAGGGTTTGGCACTGCCGATGTCATAGCTCTACCCACCAATCAGGAGCTCTGTCAGCTATGAAGTCATCAGCAGACATTTCAGTAAACGTTTAAGTGAAGGTGGTATGATGGCATTGATTGGAACAATATGTCAATATAGGAATGTGAACTATATACCGGTGGGGGGGGGGGGGGGGATATATACCAGGGGGGTATTATATTTTATTTATAATGTCCACCCGGCACAGCCAGAAGAGGACTGGCCACCCCTCATAGCCTGGTTCCTCTCTAGGTTTCTTCCTAGGTTTTGGCCTTTCTAGGGAGTTTTTCCTTGCCACCGTGCTTCTACACCTGCATTGCTTGCTGTTTGGGGTTTGAGGCTGAGGTTTGAGGCTTCCTTTAACTCAACAAGCTGCTAGAACGCTCTGGACCAGAGCTAACACCATCTGGTTAGAAGTAATTGATGCAGTCACATATCGGGGTAATTATGTTTTGACAATATTGCAATATAATTCTTGTTACCAACATTTATCCTTGTTCTCCATCTCCTTTTTAAATAGGGGAACAAATTCATTTTCAGCACTTTTTTCCCCCTAAGACTGATCAAAATGTGTTTTCATATCGTATCGGCACCTAAAGTATTGTGACAATATCGTATCGTGAGGTCCCTGGCAATTCCCAGCCTTACTGGTTAGGACCAAGTTAATGACTTACCAGGTCTTCCATTGACTTCTCTCTGCAGTGTTTGAAAAACGACAGTTTAAAGCATTGACTCCTTACAGAGAGACAGAGTAGCTGTGGCACATCATCAGTAGTGACTTTATAAAACTCTGTTGTAGCAAAATGTCATGGCACCTGGTGGGAGGGGTGGAGAGCAGGGAGGGGGGAGAAGGGGTTAAGGAGAGGGTAGAAAAGGCTAATGACGTTCTGGGGCGAGGGGTCAGGGGTCATGGGTGGAGTGTAGAGCATTGACCGGAGTCCCTAGCTGGCGTTGGTTGGCGGAGCGTCCTACTTGATGTTCTTGAGCAAGGAGGTACGAGCGTTCACCACGGCCTTGAAAGCATCCTCGCTGCCCGGGGCAACGCACTTATCCGGATGGAGCAGCACAGCCAGCTTCCTGTACGCCTTGTTAACCTCCTCCCTGGAAACACAACCAAAGTTAGACCAAGAGGAAGGCGCTGTTGAAGCCGCCGTGTGTGTGTGTGTGTGTGTGTGTGTGTGTGTGTGTGTGTGTGTGTGTGTGTGTGTGTGTGTGTGTGTGTGTGTGTGTGTGTGTGTGTGTGTGTGTGTGTGTGTGTGTGTGTGTGTAAGAAGTTGATTGTCAGGTGGACGGAGTAATGAGATTCTCCGCTGTCTTCTAATCCCCTCGCTAAATCCAAGCCCCCAATCCCCTCCACACACACACCTAGCACATCATATCAGGTAAGATAGAAATTACTGAGAGAAGTCTGTTTTTTTGAGAGAGTGAGAGAGAGAGTAGGGCGAGAAAGAGAGAGGGAGAGAGAAAGAGAGACAGAGAGAGAGAGAAAGAGAGAGGGAGAGAGAAAGAGAGAGAGCGAGAGAGAGAGAGAGAAAGAGAGAGGTAGAGAGAGAAAGAGAGAGGGAGAGAGAGAGAGAGAGGAAGAGAGAGAGGGAGAGAGAGAGAGAGGAGAGAGAGAGAGAGAGAAAAAGAGAGGGAGACAGAGGTAAAGAGGTAAAGAGAGGGAGAGAGAGAGAAAAAGAGAGGTAAAGAGAGAAAGAGAGAGTTCATCCCATATAAATATAATCTCATTCTAGTTCTGCTGTTACTCTCTCTCTGGTCTGGTCCAGATAGTCCCATATAGAGGCACTACTCTCTGGTCTGGTCCAGATAGTCCCATATAGAGGCACTACAGATGATCATACTATCAACAATCTGTTGATAAGCAACCGCTTACGGTTAGGTTTAGAATAAGGGTTAGGGTTAGAATAAGGGTTAGGGCTAGTGTTAAAATAAGGGTTAGAATAAGGGTTAGGGTTAGAATAAGGGTTAGGGTTAGAATAAGGGTGAGGGTTAGAATAAGGGTTAGGGTTAGAATAAGGGTTAGGGTTAGAATAAGGGTTAGGGTTAGAATAAGGGTTAATGTTAGAATAAGGGTTAGGGTTAAAATAGGGTTAGAATAAGGGTTAGGGCTAGTGTTAAAATAAGGTTAGAATAAGGGTTAGGGCTAGTGTTAAAATAAGGGTTAGAATAAGGGTTAGAATAAGGGTTAGGGCTAGTGTTAAAATAGGGTTAGACTAAGGGTTATGGTTAGAATAAGGGTTAGGGCTAGGGTTAGAATTAGGGTTAGGGTAAGGCTTAAGTTTAGGGTTAGGGTAAGGGTTAAGTTTAGGGTTAGGGTAAGGGTTACGTTTAGGGGTATAACTAGGGTTAGTAGTTAAATGTTGTTGATAGTCAGTCCATCTATAGATGCTCTACAGACTATCCAAATGAAATGTTCTCTCTTCTTTTGCCAACATGAACCTGTCACGTCAATAAACACATTTCATTTAATTGAGTACAGATCAGATTGTGGAGGATGAATTGACAGAGTAGAGGATAGGATAGCGTGACTGAGTGGGCTGTTGGAGTGGGACTGCATGGTAACATGGCAACAGGGTCTAATTGCAGTAATAGACAGGAAGGGGTTAAGAAGAGATGATCTGTCCTCCTGATCTTATTAACCCCTGACAGAGGCCCTGTTGTCATAACAACCTCTAGCCCCTAGACACTTATCTAAGAGTGATTGGACAAGTCATTGTGTCATTCTGAGTGATTGGACAGGTTATTGTGTCATTCTGAGCGATTGGACAGGTCATTGTGTAATTCTGAGTGATTGGACAGGTTATTGTGTCATTCTGAGAGATTGGACAGGTTATTGTGTCATTCTGAGTGATTGGACAGGTTATTGTGTCATTCTGAGCGATTGGACAGGTCATTGTGTCATTCTGAGTGATTGGACAGGTTATTGTGTCATTCTGAGCGATTGGACAGGTCATTGTGTCATTCTGAGTGATTGGACAGGTTATTGTGTCATTCTGAGCGATTGGAAAGGTCATTGTGTCATTCTGAGTGATTGGACAGGTTATTGTGTCATTCTGAGAGATTGGACAGGTTATTGTGTCATTCTGAGTGATTGGACAGGTTATTGTTTCATTCTGAGAGATTGGACAGGTTATTGTGTCATTCTGAGTGATTGGACAGGTTATTGTGTCATTCTGAGCGATTGGACAGGTTATTGTGTCATTCTGAGAGATTGGACAGATCATTGCGGTAATACAACCCAGTTGATCAGAAGTTAATGTGGAGCTATTCCAAGTGTCTAGGGAACAGGGGTCAAACTCATTCCATGGAGGGCTGAGTGTCTGCATCAGTCCTCCCTTGACCGATCAATTAAGGTCATTGGTTAGTTAGCAATTCTCCTCACCTGGTTGTCTAGGTCTTAATTGGTTAGTTAGCAATTCTCCTCACCTGGTTGTCTAGAGCTTAATTGGTTAGTTAGCAATTCTCCTCACCTGGTTGTCTAGGTCTTAATTGGTTAGTTAGCAATTCTCCTCACCTGGTTGTCTAGGTCTTAATTGGTTAGTTAGCAATTCTCCTCACCTGGTTGTCTAGGTCTTAATTGGTTAGTTAGCAATTCTCCTCACCTGGTTGTCTAGGTCTTAATTGGTTAGTTAGCAATTCTCCTCACCTGGTTGTCTAGGTCTTAATTGGTTAGTTAGCAATTCTCCTCACCTGGTTGTCTAGGTCTTAATTGGTTAGTTAGCAATTCTCCTCACCTGGTTGTCTAGGTCTTAATTGGTTAGCAATTCTCCTCACCTGGTTGTCTATGTCTTAAATTGGTTAGTTAGCAATTCTCCTCACCTGGTTGTCTAGGTCTTAATTGGTTAGCAATTCTCCTTACCTGGTTGTCTATGTCTTAAATTGGTTAGTTAGCAATTCTCCTCACCTGGTTGTCTAGGTCTTAATTGGTTAGTTAGCAATTCTCCTCACCTGGTTGTCTAGGTCTTAATTGGTTAGCAATTCTCCTCACCTGGTTGTCTATGTCTTCAATTGGTTAGTTAGCAATTCTCCTCACCTGGTTGTCTAGGTCTTAATTGGTTAGTTAGGAATTCTCCTCACCTGGTTGTCTAGGTCTTAATTGGTTAGTTAGGAATTCTCCTCACCTGGTTGTCTAGGTCTCAATTGGTTAGTTAGGAATTCTACTCACCTGGTTGTCTAGGTCTCAATTGGTTAGTTAGGAATTCTCCTCACCTGGTTGTCTAGGTCTTAATTGGTTAGTTAGGAATTCTCCTCACCTGGTTGTCTTGGTCTCAATTGGTTAGTTAGGAATTCTACTCACCTGGTTGTCTAGGTCTCAATTGGTTAGTTAGGAATTCTCCTCACCTGGTTGTCTAGGTCTTAATTGGTTAGTTAGCAATTCTCCTCACCTGGTTGTCTTGGTCTCAATTGGTTAGTTAGGAATTCTCCTCACCTGGTTGTCTAGGTCTCAATTGGTTAGTTAGGAATTCTCCTCACCTGGTTGTCTAGGTCTCAATTGGTTAGTTAGGAATTCTACTCACCTGGTTGTCGAGGTCTTAATTGGTTAGTTAGGAATTCTACTCACCTGGTTGTCTAGGTCTTAATTGGTTAGTTAGGAATTCTCCTCACTTGGTTTTCTAGGTCTCAATTGGTTAGTTAGGAATTCTCCTCACCTGGTTGTCTAGGTCTCAATTGGTTAGTTAGGAATTCTACTCACCTGGTTGTCTAGGTCTTAATTGGTTAGTTAGGAATTCTCCTCACCTGGTTGTCTAGGTCTTAATTGGTTAGTTAGGAATTCTCCTCACCTGGTTGTCTAGGTCTTAATTGGTTAGTTAGGAATTCTCCTCACCTGGTTGTCTAGGTCTTAATTGGTTAGTTAGGAATTCTCCTCACCTGGTTGTCTAGGTCTTAATTGGCCACAAATGTAAAGGAAAAAAACAAAACCAGCAGAGACTCGGCCCTCCATGGAATGACTTCAGACACCCCTGGTCAGGGGTCAGGGGGTCAGGGGTCAGGGGTTTCTGGACTGGGCCTGATGCTCCATGTTTGACTCCTGACCCCTGCTCTTACCGTGTGGCTCCAGGTTTGACCCCCAGCATATCCCAGGAGTCCTTGCTGTTGCGTATGCGTCGGATGGTGTCGGCCTGCTCCTTGGTGAAGCCGACAGTGACCTCCGCAACCGGGCGCTTCCCGCCGTTCTCACACATGTCCGTTATAGAGGAGAAAAACGCCTGGAGAACACACACACACACACACACACACACACACACACACACACACACACACACACACACACACACACACACACACACACACACACACACACACACACACACACACACACACACACACACACACACACACACAAAGATCACTACAATATATCATCTAGCTACAGTATATATCTAAACTATCTACCTACAGTTGAAGTCGGAAGTTTACATACACTTAGGTTGGAGTCATTAAAACTCGTTTTTCAACCACTCCACAAATTTCTTCACAACAAACTATAGTTTTGGCAAGTCTGTTAGGACATCTACTTTGTGCATGACACAAGTAATTTTTCCAACAATTGTTTACAGACAGATTATTTCACTTATAATTCACTGTATCACAATTCCAGTGGGTCAGAAGTTTACATAAACTAAGTTGCCTTTAAACAGCTTGGAAAATTCCAGAAATTATTTTATGGCTTTAGAAGTTTCTGATAGGCTAATTGACATCATTTGAGTCAATTGGAGGTGTACCTGTGGATCTATTTCAAGGCCTACCTTCAAACTCAGTGCCTCTTTGCTTGACATCATGGGAAAATGAAGAGAAATCAGCCAAGATCTCAGAAAAAAAATTGTAGACCTCCACAAGTCTGGTTCATCCTTGGGAACAATTTCCAAACGCCTGAAGGTACCATGTTCATCTGTACAAACAATAGTACGCAAGTATAAACACCATCGGCCCACGCAGCCGTCATACCGCTCAGGAAGGAGATGCGTTCTGTCTCCTAGAGATGAACGTACTTTGGTACGAAAAGTGCAAATCAATCCCAGAACAACAGCAAAGGACCTTGTGAAGATGCTGGAGGAAACGGGTACAAAAGTATCTATATCTACAGTAAAACGAGTCCTATATCGACATAACCTGAAAGGCCGCTCAGCAAGGAAGAAGCCACTGCTCCAAAACCGCCATAAAAAAGCCAGACTACGGTTTGCAACTGCACATGGGGACAAAGATCTGACTTTTTGGAGAAATGTCCTCTTGTCTGATGAAACAACATCATGTTGTGGGGGTGCTTTGCTGCAGGAGGGACTGGTGCACTTCACAAAATAGATAGCATCATGAGGAAGAAAAAGTATGTGGATATATTGAAGCAACATCTCAAGACATCAGTAAGTTAAAGCTTGGTGGCAAATGGGTCTTCCAAATGGACAATACTTCCAAAGTTGTGGCAAAAAGGCTTAAGGGCAACAAAGTCAAGGTATTGGAGTGGCCATCACAAAGCCCAGACCTCAATCCTATAGACAATTTGTGGGCAGAACTGAAAAAGCGTGTGCGAGCAAGGAGGCCTACAAACCTGACTCAGTTACACCAGCTCTGTCAGGAGGAATGGGCCAAAATTCACCCAACTTATTGTGGGAAGCTTGTGGAAGGCTTCCTGAAACGTTTGACCCAAGTTAAACAATTTAAAGGCAATGCTACCAAATACTAATTGAGTGTATGTAAACTTCTGACCCACTGGGAATGTGATGAAAAAAATAAAAACTGAAATAAATCATTCTCTCTATTATTATTCTAACATTTCACATTCTTAAAATAAAGTGGTGATCCTAACTGACCTAAAACAGGGAATTTTTACTAGGATTAAATGTCAAGAATTGTGAATAACTGAGTTTAAATGTATTTGGCTAAGGTGTATGTAAACTTCTGACTTTAACTGCATCTGACATCTATCTATCATTATTGCTGTGTATCTTTCCCTATCAAGATAATTCGATACGCATCTAAATAAATGGACTCCGATACGATACGGGAACGATACGTTTCAGTTTGAAATGATTCGGTAGGATTAGAGAACAAATCAATTCGATGCACTAACATTTGTGGCATAAACATTTTCCATTCTAAATCAAAATCTGAAGTTGATGGAGCTTATGAGCTGGGCCCCTCTGAGCTGGGCCCCTCTGAATGTGTGAATGATGTCTACGTATGTACAATGTAGTCCCCCTGATCTGAGCCATTAAGGAGACCAGACATCTACCACCCCACTACCACTATCAGATTAGAGTCATAAAGGAGACATCTACCACCCCACTACCACTATCAGATTAGAACCATAAAGGAGACTAGACATCTACCAGCCCACTACCACTATCAGATTAGAGCCATAAAGGAGACATCTACCACCCCACTACCACTATCAGATTAGAACCATAAGGGAGACTAGACATCTACCACCCCACTACCACTATCAGATTAGAACCATAAGGGAGACTAGACATCTACCACCCCACTACCACTATCAGATTAGAGCCATAAAGGAGACATCTACCACCCCACTACCACTATCAGATTAGAGTCATAAAGGGAGACTAGACATCTACCACCCCACTACCACTATGAGATTAGAGCAATTAAGGAGACTAGACATCTACCACCCCACTACCACTATCAGATTAGAGCCATAAAGGAGACTAGACATCTACCACCCCACTACCACTATCAGATTAGAGCCATAAAGGAGACTAGACATCTACCACCCCACTACCACTATCAGATTAGAGCCATAAAGGAGACATCTACCACCCCACTACCACTATCAGATTAGAACCATAAGGGAGACTAGACATCTACCACCCCACTACCACTATCAGATTAGAGCCATAAAGGAGACATCTACCACCCCACTACCACTATCAGATTAGAACCATAAGGGAGACTAGACATCTACCACCCCACTACCACTATCAGATTAGAGCCATAAAGGAGACTAGACATCTACCACCCCACTACCACTATCAGATTAGAGCCCATAAGGGAGACTAGACATCTACCACCCCACTACCACTATCAGATTAGAGCCATAAAGGAGACTAGACATCTACCACCCCACTACCACTATCAGATTAGAGCCCATAAGGGAGACTAGACATCTACCACCCCACTACCACTATCAGATTAGAGCCATAAAGGAGACTAGACATCTACCACCCCACTACCACTATCAGATTAGAGCCATAAAGGAGACTAGACATCTACCACCCCACTACCACTATCAGATTAGAGCCATAAGGGAGACTAGACATCTACCACCCCACTACCACTATCAGATTAGAACCATAAGGGAGACTAGACATCTACCACCCCACTACCACTATCAGATTAGAGCCATAAAGGAGACTAGACATCTACCACCCCACTACCACTATCAGATTAGAGCCATAAGGGAGACTAGACATCTACCAGCCCACTACCACTATCAGATTAGAGCCATAAAGGAGACTAGACATCTACCAGCCCACTACCACTATCAGATTAGAGACATAAGGGAGACTAGACATCTAACACCCCACTACCACTATCAGATTAGAACAATTAAGGAGACTAGACATCTACCACCCCACTACCACTATCAGATTAGAGCCATAAAGGAGACATCTACCACCCCACTACCACTATCAGAGTAGAGCAATTAAGGAGACTAGACATCTACCACCCCACTACCACTATCAGATTAGAGCCATAAAGGAGACATCTACCACCCCACTACCACTATCAGATTAGAGCCATAAAGGAGACTAGACATCTACCACCCCACTACCACTATCAGATTAGAGCCATAAGGGAGACTAGACATCTACCACCCCACTACCACTATCAGATTAGAGCCATAAGGGAGACTAGACATCTACCACCCCACTACCACTATCAGATTAGAGCCATAAAGGAGACTAGACATCTACCACCCCACTACCACTATCAGATTAGAGACATAAGGGAGACTAGACATCTACCACCCCACTACCACTATCAGATTAGGAGGTAATGTAGCCTGTTTTTGCCCCCCCCCCCCCCCCACTTTGGTTCTGAAATCACCCACTAAATCATTTTTGCAGATGAAGTGTTTGAGCTAATAATGTATCGATATTTAGTGTTTACAAACGAGCGTTGACGTAGCCAATCAAAATATAGCAACAACGTTGGATTTCAAAATCAAATGGTTTGACATGCAGTGCGCCCCGTAAAAAGTGTTTGCTGTCCCTCGTTATGAAATGATTAATTTGACCGTGTATATCTAAATAAAATGACCATGTATAATGATTGTTTAAAGCAGAACTACCAAAACTATTGCTTATGGTGAATCTGAACGATCAAAATAAAATATATTGGAAAGCCCTTTCAGTAGCCAGTTTGTATTTTAAAAGAAACACACATTTTTAACAGGGCATAAATAACAATAACCTAG
>NC_092119.1:4287771-4353993 GCF_045679555.1 Salvelinus alpinus
AGAGGCTACTGACACAGACAGCGGTGTGCTGCTCTGTGGTGAGGCTGCAAAACGCATGCAGGAGGAATTTATTTTGATTTAATTTAACCTTTAAATTTAACTAGGCAAGTCAGTTATTAAGAACAAATTCTTATTTTACAATGACGGCCGCCTACCCCACCGGCCAAACCCCTCCCCTAACCAGGACGACGCTGGGCCAATTGCGCGCCGCCCTATCACACTCCCGATCACGGTCGGTTGTGACACAGCCTGTGAACGAACCAGGGTCTGTAGTGATGCCACTTGTTTGTTGACCACTACATCACCGACGCAGAGTTGTAAATGTACACGGTAGTAACAGTAACCAAAGGAGATTGAGATCCTACTACGGTACACTCGTCTCCTTTATTTGAAATGATCTGACAGCAATGGAACTGAGCATCTGGTCTACAAATGATCGAAATACACTTGAGTGTACAAAACATTAAGAACACCTTCCTAATATTGAGTTGCAAAACTGCCTCAATTCGGTTCGGGGCATGGACTCTACAAGGTGTGGAAAGCGTTCCACAGGGATGCTGGTCCATGTTAATTCCAATGCTTCCCACAGTTTGTGTCAAGGCTGGATGTCCTTTGGGTGGGTGGACCGTTCTTGATACACACAGGAAACTGTTGAGCGTGAAAAAACACAGCAGCGTTGCAGTTCTTGACACAAACCGTGCGCCCTGGCACCTGCTACCATACACCGTTCAAAGGCACTTAAATATTTTGTCTTGTCCATTCACCCTCTGAAAGGCACACAGACACAATCCATGTCTCAATTGTCTCAAAGCTTAATCCTGTCTCCTCCCCTTCATCTAAGTGGATTTAACAGATGACATCAATAAGGGATCATATCTTTCACCTGGATTCACCTGGTCAGTCTGTGTCATGGAAAGAGCAGGTGTTCATAATGTTTCGTAAACTCAGTATATGCCTCTTACTGCTGCAACACGTGTCATCATTAGGGGACAACTTACTTGGTGACCCCATAGTCGATCCCTATGGTGGCCAGGTACTTGGGCACAAACCTCTTCTCACAGTATCGCTTGATGATGCAGCTCTGTAATTAAGAAAAAGTAGTAGAGATGTATAAAGTGACAAATATAGTATATATAGAGCACATTACACGTGGAAACTATATGTCATTCTTATGCAGCGATTGCCGTGTAAGCATGGGTGATCAGTGGTCGTGATGGTATTGATGCATTCTGTGATAGGCTACCCTAGCTGGCTGGCATGCTTTAGAGGGGGACATCATCGCATTGTTGAATATCGACTTAAATGATTTACATGCATCTGTTCAGTGGAGGCTTTTGCTCCATTTGTAAAATGTGTAGAATGTGGTCCAAATTCATCTCAATCCATCTTCTTCTACTGCCGGCCACTGGGCTTCCTGTCATCACCATATTTGGTGGTGAGTGGAAATGCCAACAGGATGCTTCAGAGGTATACATCTGGTAAAACATCTGGCTCATTGTTCTATCTGTGTAGTAACAAAGTGTATTAACAAAGTAGCAAAGATCCTAATAACCAAGGGTTGGAACTGGTTCAGGGAATAGAACCGAAAACCGAAAGTGATCTATACTGTTCTAGAACAAACCGTTGTTTTAAAAGCATGGGAACCGGGTTAATAACGTTATTTTATGCCCCACATTTTCCCCCAATCCCACAAAAAAACACAGAAAAAAAGCACCTATGCAAAGCCCCTCCCTCTATCAATCAGAAACTTCTTCCAGTTGTCTGCTTGCCTGCCAGCCTGCCAGCCTGTCTACCTGCCAGCCTGTCTGTCTGCCTGTCTACCTGCCAGCCTGTCTGTCTGTCTGTCTGCCTGCCAGCCTGTCTGTATGTCTGTCTGCCAGCCTGCCTGTCTGTATGTCTGTCTGCCAGCCTGCCTGTCTGTCTACTTGCCTGCCAGCCTGTCTGTCTACCTGCCAGCCTATCTGTCTGTCTGTCTACCTGCCAGCCTGTCTGTCTAACTGCCAGCCTGTCTGCCTGCCAGCCTGTCTGTCTGTCTGCCAGCCTGTCTGTCTGTCTACTTGCCTGCCAGCCTGTCTGTCTACCTGCCAGCCTGTCTGTCTGTCTGTCTGTCTGTCTGTCTGTCTGTCTGTCTGTCTGTCTGTCTGTCTACCTGCCATCCTGTCTGTCTGTCTGTCTGCCAGCCTGTCTGTCTTTCTACTTGCCTGCAAGCCTGTCTGTCTACCTGCCAGCCTGTCTGTCTGGTGTAGGCTGTCATTGTAAATAAGAATCTGACTTGCCTAATTAAATAAAGGTTAAATAAATAAAACAATTATGGAAAGTCGCTAGCTAACACTTGTTTGTATCTAACTTGCTATGTGTATTGACTGTGTAAACCTGGGGATTCCACCAAGTAGGTGTAGATATTGCCATAGGCTACATCAAATCAAATGTATTTATTCTCCCTTCTTACATCAGCTGATATCTCAAAGTACTTTGGGCCATTTGATAGGGTTGTCTGCACAGCAGGTTTCCGGTGAGGTAAGCATAATGCGACAGTTTATTTTATTGAAATCACATTACATGGGAGTATTGAGAGTACCCCGCTCCGGGGTGTGGTCACGTTAAGCCACGCCTTGCCGTGTGTATCTATTGTAAATCGGTTTTATTTTATTTTATAAAAAACTATGTGACGTGGGAGCTCCAGTCCACACACACTAGTCACCGTTCAACTCCATCGTAAATTGCAGAGTTGAGTTTAGTCGTCTAGCTAGCTACCTGTCTTCTTACATTGATCTGTACAGTTGCTGGCATGCTAACGTTAACGTTGTTATGAAATAAATCATGTAATTTAGCTAGGTGACTCACCTTGCCCACCTCGGCATTGCCAAGACTGATCACTTTCACGCGGAGCGATTTCTTGTTCTCACGTCTCTTCTGCACATTTGAGTCCATGCTAATGAGATTGACCAAGTATGTTAAAATATGTTATTTACGTCTTCGATGATGGCTGTCAAGACAGCTGGAATTCCAATGGTAGCTAACGTTAGCTAGCTAGCTTAGCACGCCCCTTAACGTTATCTGGCTAGCAGACATTTACTCCATCGTTTACGACAGTATACACCACTGCATCGTTATGGATCTAAAATATTATCTAGACTCGTAAAATTCTGGACAAGTGAAATATGCATCGGATGGGATAGGTAGCTTGCATGTGCTAGCCAGCTCCGCTGTTTTGCACAATAAACCTCTCTGTCAATGTCTTATTTGCGGCAGCAGCTGCATTATGAAGTCAGCGAGCAAAACCATAGACATCCACGTTGTCAATGATGTCATAACCCTCCACATTCCGGCATTGGGTGAAAATGGGAGCCATATTGGTCAGGGACAAATACAAAACCCAGTCTAATTGGAATAAATGGCAGTAAAAGCATAATCCTGATTTATTTATGCAGGAAAATGAAAGTAAGGCATGTGATTGTATCAGGAATTGTGTAATATAATTATTGTCAACCTAAAATAGGGTCATATAATTATAAATATAGTTTATACTGTATTTATATTTAAATGTCTACATTTGTGTTTTCTTTGGAAAGCTTTGGATGTTATTACGTGATACAAAATCAGTACTTTTTGCTGATAAAAATCTTAAAATTCATTATTTTACACAACAGCTTATCACAGCACTAGCAAACCATGGTTGACTTTTATACCAGAAGGGTCCACCACTCTAGTATTCGAATTTCTAATTATATGACCCAAATTAGTTTAGGTTAACGTGGATATTAGTTTAGGTTAACGTGAGTATTAGTTTAGGTTAACGTGGGTATTAGTTTAGGTTAATGTGGGTATTAGTTTAGGTTAACGTGGGTATTAGTTTAGGTTAATGTGGGTATTAGTTTAGGTTAACGTGAGTATTAGTTTAGGTTAACGTGCGTATTAGTTTAGGTTAACGTGAGTATTAGGTTAGGTTAACGTGAGTATTAGTTTAGGTTAATTTGGGTATTAGTTTAGGTTAATGTGGGTATTAGTTTAGGTTAACGTGGGTATTAGTTTAGGTTAACGTGGGTATTAGTTTAGGTTAACGTGGGTATTAGTTTAGGTTACTTTGGGTATTAGTTTAGGTTAATGTGGGTATTAGTTTAAGTTAATGTGGGTATTAGTTTAGGTTAACGTGAGTATTAGTTTAGGTTAACGTGAGTATTAGTTTAGGTTAACGTGGGTATTAGTTTAGGTTAATTTGGGTATTAGTTTAGGTTAACGTGGGTATTAGTTTAGGTTAATGTGGGTATTAGTTTAGGTTAATGTGGGTATTAGTTTAGGTTAACGTGGGTATTAGTTTAGGTTAACGTGAGTATTAGTTTAGGTTAACGTGAGTATTAGTTTAGGTTAACGTGAGTATTAGTTTAGGTTAACGTGAGTATTAGTTTAGGTTAATGTGGGTATTAGTTTAGGTTAATGTGGGTATTAGTTTAGGTTAATGTGGGTATTAGTTTAGGTTAACGTGGGTATTAGTTTAGGTTAACGTGGGTATTAGTTTAGGTTAACGTGGGTATTAGTTTAGGTTAACGTGGGTATTAGTTTAGATTAACGTGGGTATTAGTTTAGGTTAATGTGGGTATTAGTTTATGTTAACGTGGGTATTAGTTTAGGTTAACGTGGGTATTAGTTTAGGTTAACGTGGGTATTAGTTTAGGTTAACGTGGGTATTAGTTTAGGTTAACGTGGGTATTAGTTTAGGTTAACGTGGGTATTAGTTTAGGTTAACGTGGGTATTAGTTTAGGTTAACTGGGGTATTAGTTTAGGTTAACTGGGGTATTAGTTTAGGTTAACTGGGGTATTAGTTTAGGTTAACGTGGGTATTAGTTTAGGTTAACGTGAGTATTAGTTTAGGTTAACTGGGGTATTAGTTGTTGTTAAAAGTTAATTTGTGGAATTTCTTTCCTTCTTAATTAAAAAAAAAAGTAGTTAAGAAAAACCCTTGATTGAGTAGGTGTGTCCAAACTTTTGACTGGTCCTGTAAATGCAACAAAAAAAACATTATTTACAAAAAGCAATCTATTAGTATGGTTTTTGAACACTATAATATGTTTACAAGCATGATAGCTGTACTTTTAGTCTATGGTTAACGCATTTTGTTAGCCATTAGTTAATCAGCGTCAAACTTTCTCTATGAACTATGGAAAGTTAGCTGGCTAACTCTTTGATCCTGCTTTGTGAAATCATAACCCCCTGTGTACCAATATCACTCAAACAGCAGTATCTGTACCTCCTCTCCTCCACTCCCTTCTCTCCTCTCCTCTTGATCTCTGCTACACGACTTTAGCCTGACAGCCCCAACATTATACATTGGGTTAGGGCCGGGTAGGGCCTGTTTTTTCATCAATAAACTGATCACTAAATTGATCACTAACATTTTTAAGCTGAGCCATTTGCTCGTGCTCTGCTGCGCAATACAGTCATATCTGACTAAGATCATGACAATGGATATACTAACTGAGGAAGTTATTTCAGGTTTCGGGCCAGGCCTTAGTAGTCGGGCCTGGGTATGGTAGGGCCTGTCGAGTGCATGGTTTGGGCTTGGGTTTAAAATGCATACCCGTGCAGGGCGATACTCAGCTCAGCGCTGCTCAGTGTGTCAGTGTAATCTCTGTGGCCAGTGATATTCTGAATGCAGAATCCTCTCAATATGAGTGATGCTGTATATATTGTTTGGGTTCCGATACTGATGCTCCAATGTTTTGTTCTGTGTGTGTGTGTGTACACGTACCATGTGTATCTTACTCTGTCCTGTAACTACATGTATAATATTGTTTCATTCCACAGTACATCCCAGGTGTACCTGTACATAGTGTCACAGGCTTTGGTTTTTCCATTTATATTTTGAGGTTGGACATAGCTCGTTAGCACGTAGGGCGCACCGATTGGTGTCACCTCGTTAGTCAGTATGTGTTACACCTGTGCTGGCTTGGCATCTCATTAGTGGGAAGGTGTTTCACCTGTGCTGGCCCACATGCTGTTTAAGAGTGGCTGGCCCAGAGCTTCAGTTGTCTTGATACATGTGGAGGGTCAACACCTTTAGTTTGGAGTTTCCTAATTCGATTTCTAGAAAAACACTCATTTATCTGATTCCTCTGTTTTGCGCCTCCTTTTTGGTTTGCTTCCTGTCTTTAAGTTCGGTGTAGGTTTTTATTTAGTTTGCCTCTTCTTGGGCAAATTTAGTGGGTCTCATGGTGGGTGTCTTTTAGGTCCCAGTTGTTGTTGCTAGTCAACTTTCAGTGGAGACCCACATAGTGTCTTTCAGAACCCCAACCTAAAACCCACCTGTTTCATTCTGGTTGTTAATGACTGTTTCATTCTGGTTGTTAATGACTGTTTCATTCTGGTTGTTAATGACTGTTTCATTCTGGTTGTTAATGACTGTTTCATTCTGGTTGTTAATGACTGTTTCATTCTGGTTGTTGTTAATGACTGTTTCATTCTGGTTGTTAATGACTGTTTCATTCTGGTTGTTAATGACTGTTTCATTCTGGTTGTTGTTAATGACTGTTTCATTCTGGTTGTTGTTAATGACTGTTTCATTCTGGTTGTTGTTAGTGACTGTTTCATTCTGGTTGTTAATGACTGTTTCATTCTGGTTGTTGTTAGTGACTGTTTCATTCTGGTTGTTAGTGACTGTTTCATTCTGGTTGTTAATGACTGTTTCATTCTGGTTGTTGTTAATGACTGTTTCATTCTGGTTGTTGGTCAGTGACTCTTTGTTAGTTCTCTCTTCTGTTTGAGCGACATCTTTGGGTTTCATGCTGAGGAACGTAGCAATATACAGACTACGTGAATAACGATTAAACAAATGAAAGATTTAAATGTATCAGGTCTGCGTATATGTCGGTAATAAAAACTGCTTGCAATACAATGTTTTTATGTTTGGAATCATTTCCATAATCATTTTCTTCTTTACCCATCCCTCAGTGACAACAGCATGGTTCTATACACAGTTAAGATTTATTAGAGACATTATTACATTAGCAGCTAACATCATTGCTGGGTCAGAGGACAAAGTGCTTTTAGCCAATCACAAAGCTTGTCTGTCTCCTAATTGCGAATCAAATGAGAGCTTACTGGATCTACGTCCTACAGCGCTGGATGGGGAGTAAAGGGACTTTCTCTCTCCCTCCCTCAACAACCATGTCCTCTCTCCCTCCCTCCCTCCCTCAACCCCATGTCCTCTCTCTCTCCCTCCCTCAATCCCATGTCCTCTCTCTCTCCCTCCCTCAACCCCCATGTCCTCTCTCCCTCCCTCCCTCAACGTCCTATGTCCTCCCTCCCTCAACCCCCTTGTCCTCTCTCCCTCTCTCAACCTCCTATGTCCTCCCTCCCTCACTCAACCCCCCATGTTCTCCCTCCCTCCCTCAACCCCCTTGTCCTCTCTCCCTCCCCCCTCTTCAGCTCACCTATCCTCCCTTCCTCTCTCTCCCTCCCCCCTCTTCAGCTCACCTATCCTCCCTTCCTCTCTCTCCCTCCCTCACTGCTCTCTCTTCTGCTGTCCGTCTTTGATGATGACGTTTTTGAACAGAGTGAGCAGTGGTTTCTGGCTACGTTCGTCCCAGCTTTTCATGAACCCTCCATAGCGCTTACTGGTGGGCGGTCCGCTCCAGCGGAAGTGGTTCATCTTGTACGAGCCGTCTTTCTTCTCCTGAAGACTAAACACCCCACCCAGGCCATCTGCCTCGCCCACCAGGCCCTCTCCCCCTTCCACAGCCCCAGCCTCCAGGGAGGGGTACATGGCCTCGTTGGTGCCCAGCTCTCGTCTCATCTCGCTGGGGAAGCCCTCGGAGGACTCCTCCTCCACACCGTTGGTGTAAACCTTCACCGGGCGGCGCTTCTTTCCCACAGGCTTCCCCCAGCGGAAGTGTTCCATAGAATAGGAGCGCTTGGCCTGGGGGGACACGATGTTCTCCTGCTCCAGGGGGGACAGGGGAGAGGGGGGGGACAGAGGTAAGGAGGGGGGAGGAGAGTCGGAGGGGGAGTTGGGTTGGAGATGCACCTCGCCAGGGAAGATGGGAGATTCGGCGGTGAGGTCAGAACGACAGAGCTGGATGCACTCCTGTGAGGAGGCCGATAGGAGAGGAGAAGGACAAGACCGGAGAGAGGGAAGAGAGGGGAGGGAGAAGAGCGGAAAGAGAGAGGAGAAGGGTAGAGAGGGAGAACCAGAGGACAGCGAGAGGAGAGGGAGAAAAGCAGAGAAGAGCAGAGAGCAGAAAGGAGGTAGAATAACAGAGAGGAGGGAGAAGAGCAGAGAGGAAAGGAGAGGTAGGTTAGGTGGGTAACAGTAAAATACTGTAACTGCTCTGTTTTAGAAAAATATTTTTTTAACCTTTTATTTAACTAGGCAAGTCAGTTAAGAACAATTTCTTATTTACAATGACGGCCTACCCCGACCAGACCCGGTACAACGCTGAGCCAATTGTGTGCCGGCCTACCCTGTGATACAGGGTCTGTAGTGACGCCTCTAGCACTGAGATACAGTGCCTTAGACCGCTGCGCCACTCGGGAGCCTCTTACATACTTGAGCTGGGATTCAGTGTAATCGCGGGTTATAGGCATTGCCGCTTTTAAACTCAATTTCTGATTGGAACATTGCTTTTAAAAGCCACACAATGCCTATAACCTGCAATCGGATTAAATCCAGGCCTTGAGCTTAACTTTTCAAAAACATTGCGCTCTCTGCAACGTTTCTAACTCACCAGGATGCTGTTCTCAGAGTTGAGGTCTTGACAGCGAGGATTCTCCCAGCACTGACCTTTAACCCCGCTGACCACACCCGCCACAGCCAATAACCACGCAGGACACAGCATCGTCACGCTGCACACAGGAAAAACACAGTTATACTGCTTTCAAGACAAGTCGGAAACTCGGGAACCTCTGAGTTCAAATTAAAATATATTTTTTTTGCGTAGAGCTTCCTATTGTTTGATTCTGATAGTGGGAAACTCTGATATAATCTTTCTACAATGAGTTTCCAAGTCAGAAATGTCCCAGTGTCCTAGTTCCGACATGTCATGAAGGCAGCATTCTACTGACCCATTCATGAATGTCATCATAAATTGAAGAACGGCGGATGAGTGTGACAAACATGCAGGTTGACGTTTATTATCATGTGTCAGAACTGGCTGCATTGTAAAGATTCATGAAAAAACAAAACATTTGCTTTTTTGGTCTTAATTTAAGGTTCGGGTTCAAGGCATTAGGGTTAGCAGTGTGGTTAATGTTAGGTTTAAAATCAGATTGTATGACTTTGTGGCTGTGCCAGCTAGTGACCACTCTGCAGAGCTGCCTCCAGAACAACATTCATGACGAAAAACACAACACATTTTTTTTTTCTTATCTAATGAAGTCCATAGAGGACATACAGTACCTGTCCAAAGTTTGGACACACCTCCTCATTCCAGGGCTTTTCTTTATTTTACTATTTTCTACATTATAGAATATTAGTGAAGACATCAAAACTATGAAATAACACATATGGAATCATGTAGTAACCAAAAAAAGTGTTAAACAAATCAAAATATATGATAAATTCTTTAAAGTAGCCACCCTGACTGACTGACTGACTGACTGAAGCACTGACTGACGGATTGACTGATTGGCTGACTGACGGATTGACTGATTGGCTGACTGACGGACTGACTGATTGGCTGACTGACGGATTGACTGATTGGCTGACTGACGGATTGACTGATTGGCTGACTGACGGATTGACAGACAGACTGGCTTACTGACTTATTGACTGTATGAGCTAACACCACTTATCTCACTGTTTATGTGAAGAAGTAAAGAATATATACATTTTTTCTTATTTACAATAAATGATAGAAGCCCACAGATAGCTGTAGAGAGGACCAAATGTTATTTAGTCAAATAATGAGCATTTAGTCAAAACAATGTTAGTTAATGGCAATAATTTTAAATGACTAAATAATGATGTATTTTTTTAGAAAAAGGAATAATTACCTTTATCTTCAGAATTCCGTGTTCTGTTTTAATTTATAATCATTCTCAAATCAAAAGATGATACATCTGATGTCACTAACCTGTTTCGAAAAGTATTTTCTTCTCTGTCTCCCTCTCTCCTCCGACCAGTCTATCACTTTTCTCTTCCGAGGAGTTGTCCACTTCAGCACTGTTGTCCGTCTGTATGTGTGTGTGTGTCTGAGAGAGTGTGTGTGTGTGTCTCTCTGTCTCTGGCCCTCTCTTTTATACCTGAACCTGAGTGACGGAGGTTCCCGAGACCACCGGGGGCCACGGGCCACCCCCTCCCCCTCCGCAGCCCTGAACCCTTCCCTTATGTTACGGGTCAATTTGACAAACACAGACACACAAACACCATTATAATGAGTGTCCAATGCACAACAACCATTTAGAGAACCATGTCCAATTTTTGTCCACCAGTTAGGACTTGAACGTCAGCAGCGTGGACAGGTGGGATAACACACACACACACACACACACAAAAACACACAAAAACACACACACACACACACACAAAAACACACACAAAAACACACACACACACACAGGTGAATTATCAAGGGTATTAACAAGTGTCTGTCATGCCGTCAGACAACACGTCATGTGTTTTCTGCATGCTGAAGGTGAGGGTATGGGATTACTCTGGTCTGAATGGACCAGGGTTCTGACTGACATCTGGCTGTTGGTGGCTCTTTGTTCGGTGGCTGAGTGTGGATGTGGTTGTCTCTATGGGGATTAACGACTTGAAGAGGCCGGGTGACAGACAGGATGGACAGTCACTGGAGATGGAAGGAGGAGGAGATGAGATGGAGAGATTGGCGAAGGAGGAGAAACGGAGGAGGAGGAGGAGGGTGGTTACTGGCTAGTCCGGGTGTCAGGAGGGTCATGAGTCATGACCTCTGTTGACCTCTACTCAGTGACTCAGCCGTTCAACAGGGACCTGCTCTCTGTCAATGGCCGTTCACTTTAAATTAAATTCACACGTACACACACACACACAAACATACACACACACAAACATGCACACACACACAGGCACTCTGAGACCTCGTCACCAGTGTGCAACTTCATTCTAATTGGACAAGACAAGAGGATGTCCATAAGTGCACCATCTGACCTTGGCTCTCTGTGTGTACGGTCCTGCGATTTACAAACGAACAAAAACACACACACACACACGCTGCAGACACACAGAGCTGAGTGGTTGTGGAGTACATGGAGGAAGCATTTAGTGAATGACTTCATTGATGGAAACACACAAGTACATCTGAACGTCTCCTGAACGGTTTATTGACAAGAGTTTTATCATTTAAGACAAAATGTGAAGAAAAAATTGCTTGAATGCAATCCTCTTTTTCCATTGATAGCAGCTCTAACAGGAGGAAACTGTGGTTCAACCCGATTGCAGTTTATAGTTATCGCAGCTTTTAAAGGCCCTGTGTTTTGTATCATTTTGTACAACACCTGATGAAACTAACACTGTAAAAGTGTGATAAATGTGGTTATTTCCTGATAGTTGCAGGTTGAAAATACACTTTTACACAGGACTTTCTAATCAACAGATTTTGCATGGGTGGAGTTCTGGCTTGTCTGGTGACATCACCGGGGCGGTCTAAGTTCATAGGGGGATACCTAGTCAGTTGTACAACTGAATGCATTCAACTGAAATGTGTTTTCTGCATTTAACCCAACCCCTCTGAATCAGAGTGGTGCAGGGGGCTGGCTGCCTTTTTCAACGTCATCGGCGCCCGGGGAGAGGTTGTTGATGGGATTGTTCCTGTACCCAAGAAAGCAAAGATAACTGAACTAAATGACTACCGTACCGTAGCACTCACATCTGTCATTATGAAGTGCTTTGAGAGACTAGTTAAGGATCATATCAACTCTACCTTACCTGACACCCTAGACCCTCTTCAATTTGCTTACCGCCCCAATAGATCCACAGACGATGCAAACGGATTCTGCCCCTATCCCACCTGTACAAGAGGAATACCTATGTAAGAATGCTGTTCATTGACTACAGCTCAGCATTCAACACCATAGTACACTCCAAACTCATCATTAAGCTTGAGGCCCTGGGTCTGAACCCCGCCCTGTGCACCTGGGTCCTGGACTTCCTGACGGGTTGCCCCCAGGTGGTGAAGGAAGGCAACAACACCTCCTATTCGCTGATCCTCAACACTGGGGCCCCACAAGGGTGCGTGCTCAGCCCCTTCCTGTACTCCCTGTTCACCCATGACTGTGTGGCCACGCACGCCTCCAACTCAATCATCAAGTTTGCAGACGACACAACAGTAGTAGGCTTGATCACCAACAATGACGAGACAGTCTACAGGGAGGAGATGAGGGCCCTGGGAGTGTGGTACCAGGAAAATAACCTCTCACCCAACGTCAAAAAAACAAAGGAGCTGATCGTGGACTTCAGGAAACAGCAGAGGATGGCACCCCCCTATCCACATCGACGGGACAGTAGTGGAGAAGGTGGAAAGCTTCAAGTTCCTCAGCGTACACATCACTGGCAAACTGAAATGGTCCATCCACACAGACAGCACCTCTTCAACCTCAGGAGGCTGAAGAAATATTGCTGGTCACCTAAAACCCTGACTAACTTTTACAGATGCACAATTGAGAGCATCCTGTCGGGGTGTATCACCGCCTGGAACGGTAACTGCACCGCCCACAACCGCAGGGCTCTCCAGAGGGTGGTACGGTCTGCCCAATGCATCATCGGGGGAAAACTACCTGCCCTCCTGGACACCTACACCACCCGATGTCACAGGAAGGCCAAAAAGATCATAAAGGACAACAACCACCCGAGCCACTGCTTGTTCACCCCGCTATCATCCAGAAGGTGAGGTCAGTACAGGTGCATCAAAGCTGGGACCAGGAGACTGAAAAACAGCTTCTATCTCAAGGCCATCAGATTGCTAAATAGCCATCACTAGCACCTTAGAGGCTGCTGCCCTATATACGTAGACTTGAAATCACTGGCCACTTTAATAATGGAACACCAGTCACTTTAATAATGTTTACATATTTTGCATTACTCATCTCATGTCTAAACTCAGCAAAAAAAGAAACGTCCTCTCACTGTCAACTGTGTTTATTTTCAGCAAACTTAACATGTGTAAATATTTGTATGAACATAACAAGATTCAACAACTGAGACATAAACTGAACAAGTTCCATAGACATGTGACTAACAGAAATAGAATAATGTGTCCCTGAACAAAGGGGGGGTCAAAATCAAAAGTAACAGTCAGTATCTGGTGTGGCCACCAGCTGCATTAAGTACTGCAGTGCATCTCCTCCTCATGGACTGAACCAGATTTGCCAGTTCTTGCTGTGAGATGTTACCCCACTCTTCCACCAAGGCACCTGCAAGTTCCAGGACATTTCTGGGGGGAATGGCCCTAGCCCTCACCCTCCGATCCAACAGGTCCCAGACGTGCTCAATGGGATTGAGATCCAGGCTCTTCGCTGGCCATGGCAGAACACTGACATTTCTGTCTTGCAGGAAATCACGCACAGAACGAGCAGTATGGCTGGTGGCATTGTCATGCTGGAGGCTCATGTCAGGATGAGCCTGCAGGAAGGGTACCACATGAGTGAGGAGTTTGTCTTCCCTGTAAAGCACAGCTTTAGTTGAGATTGCCTGTAATGACAACAAGCTCAGTCCGATGATGCTGTGACGCACCGCCCCAGACCATGACGGACCCTCCACCTCCAAATTGATCCCGCTCCAGAGTACAGGCCTCGGTGTAACGCTCATTCCTTCGACGATAAACGCGAATCCGACCATCACCCCTGGTGAGACAAAATCGTGACTCGTCAGTGAAGAGCATGTTTTGCCAGTCCTGTCTGGTTCAGCGACGGTGGGTTTGTGCCCATAGGCGACGTTGTTGCTGGTGATGTCTGGTGAGGACCTGCCTTACAACAGGCCTACAAGCCCTCAGTCCAGCCTCTCTCAGCCTATTGCGGACAGTCTGAGCACTGATGGAGGGATTGTGCTTTCCTGGTGTAACTCGGGCAGTTGTTGCTGCCATCCTGTACCTGTCCCGCAGGTGTGATGTTCGGATGTATCGATCCTGTGCAGGTGTTGTAACACGTGGTCTGCCACTGCGAGGACAATCAGCTGTCCGTCCTGTCTCCCTGTAGCGCTGTCTTAGCCATCTAACATTATGGATATTGCAATTTATTGCCCTGGCCACATCTACAGTCCTCACGCCTCCTTGCAGCATGCCTAAGGCATGTTCATGCAGATGAGCAGGGACCCTGAGCAGGGACCCTGGGCATCTTTCTTTTGGTGTTTTTCAGAGTCAGTAGAAAGGCCTCTTTAGTGTCCTACGTTTTCATAACTGTGACCTTAATTGCCTACCGTGTTAGCTGTTGGTGTCTTAACGTGTTTAAACCCTTTACAATAAAGATCTGTGAAGTTATTTGGATTTGAAAGACAGGGCCCTGAAAAAGGGACGTTTCTTTTCTTGCTGAGTTTATTTACTGTATTCTATTCAACTGTATCTTAGTCTATGCCGCTCTGACATTGCTCGTCCAAATATTTATATATTCCTAATTCCATTCCTGTACTTAGATTTGTGTGTATTGTGTGTATTGCTGTGAAATTGTTAGCTATTACTGCACTGTTGGAGCTAGAAATACAAGCATTTCGCTACACTGGTAATAATATCTGCTAAACACGTGTATGTGACCAATAGACTTATATTTGATTTGACCACCCCACAGTCCTAGCTATATCGTTGCTTGAGAAATTGTTTTTGCTAACAGATTTTTATTTTAAACTATTACAGTAAAGTACTTAGTCGTTACACAGAAATTATTTGATATTGAGATGAAAACAGCTGTGTTAGGCCTTTAAGGGCAATATTCCCGGGCCAATCCCAGCTCCTGCGTTCAGAGATACCATTCAAGTTAAACACTGCAATCGTAAAATGCCTTTAAAATGCCTATAACCGGTGACCGGATTGAAACCCAATCCAGTTTGGACATGGTAAAGACCTGATATGGACCAGGTTGGACATGGTAAAGACCTGATATGGACCAGGTTGGACATGGTAAAGACCTGATATGGACCAGGTTGGACATGGTAAAGACCTGATATGGATCAGGTTGGACATGGTAAAGACCTGATATGGATCAGGTTGGACATGGTAAAGACCTGATATGGATCAGGTTGGACATAGTAAAGACCTGATATGGATCAGGTTGGACATGGTAAAGACCTGATAGATATGGATCAGGTTGGACATGGTAAAGACCTGATAGATATGCATCAGGTTGGATATGGGAAAGACCTGATATGGATCAGGTTGGACATAGTAAAGACCTGATATGGATCAGGTTTGACATAGTAAAGACCTGATATGGATCAGGTTGGACATGGTAAAGACCTGATAGATATGGATCAGGTTGGACATGGTAAAGACCTGATAGATATGCATCAGGTTGGATATGGGAAAGACCTGATATGGATCAGGTTGGACATGGTAAAGACCTGATATGGATCAGGTTGGACATAGTAAAGACCTGATAGATATGGATCAGGTTGGACATAGTAAAGACCTGATATGGATCAGGTTTGACATAGTAAAGACCTGATATGGATCAGGTTGGACATGGTAAAGACCTGATAGATATGGATCAGGTTGGACATGGTAAAGACCTGATAGATATGCATCAGGTTGGATATGGGAAAGACCTGATATGGATCAGGTTGGACATGGTAAAGACCTGATATGGAACAGGTTGGACATGGTAAAGACCTGATATGGACTAGGTTGGACATGGTAAAGACCTGATAGATATGGATCAGGTTGGACATGGTAAAGACCTGATATGGACCAGGTTGGACATGGTAAAGACCTGATATGGATCAGGTTGGACATGGTAAAGTCCTGATAGATATGGATCAGGTTGGACATGGTAAAGACCTGATATGGACCAGGTTGGACATGGTAAAGACCTGATATGGACCAGGTTGGACATGGTAAAGACCTGATAGATATGGATCAGGTTGGACATGGTAAAGACCTGATATGGACCAGGTTGGACATGGTAAAGACCTGATAGATATGGATCAGGTTGGACATGGTAAAGACCTGATAGATATGCATCAGGTTGGATATGGGAAATACCTGATATGGATCAGGTTGGACATGGTAAAGACCTGATATGGAACAGGTTGGACATGGTAAAGACCTGATATGGACTAGGTTGGACATGGTAAAGACCTGATAGATATGGATCAGGTTGGACATGGTAAAGACCTGATATGGACCAGGTTGGACATGGTAAAGACCTGATATGGATCAGGTTGGACATGGTAAAGTCCTGATAGATATGGATCAGGTTGGACATGGTAAAGACCTGATATGGACCAGGTTGGACATGGTAAAGACCTGATATGGACCAGGTTGGACATGGTAAAGACCTGATAGATATGGATCAGGTTGGACATGGTAAAGACCTGATATGGACCAGGTTGGACATGGTAAAGACCTGATAGATATGGATCAGGTTGGACATGGTAAAGACCTGATATGGATCAGGTTGGACATGGTAAAGACCTGATATGGATCAGGTTGGACATGGTAAAGACCTGATATGGACCAGGTTGGACATGGTAAAGACCTGATATGGACCAGGTTGGACATGGTAAAGACCTGATATGGATCAGGTTGGACATGGTAAAGACCTGATATGGATCAGGTTGGACATGGTAAAGACCTGATAGATATGGATCAGGTTGGACATGGTAAAGACCTGATAGATATGCATCAGGTTGGATATGGGAAAGACCTGATATGGATCAGGTTGGACATAGTAAAGACCTGATATGGATCAGGTTTGACATAGTAAAGACCTGATATGGATCAGGTTGGACATGGTAAAGACCTGATAGATATGGATCAGGTTGGACATGGTAAAGACCTGATAGATATGCATCAGGTTGGATATGGGAAAGACCTGATATGGATCAGGTTGGACATGGTAAAGACCTGATATGGATCAGGTTGGACATGGTAAAGACCTGATATGGATCAGGTTGGACATAGTAAAGACCTGATAGATATGGATCAGGTTGGACATAGTAAAGACCTGATATGGATCAGGTTTGACATAGTAAAGACCTGATATGGATCAGGTTGGACATGGTAAAGACCTGATAGATATGGATCAGGTTGGACATGGTAAAGACCTGATAGATATGCATCAGGTTGGATATGGGAAAGACCTGATATGGATCAGGTTGGACATGGTAAAGACCTGATATGGAACAGGTTGGACATGGTAAAGACCTGATATGGACTAGGTTGGACATGGTAAAGACCTGATAGATATGGATCAGGTTGGACATGGTAAAGACCTGATATGGACCAGGTTGGACATGGTAAAGACCTGATATGGATCAGGTTGGACATGGTAAAGTCCTGATAGATATGGATCAGGTTGGACATGGTAAAGACCTGATATGGACCAGGTTGGACATGGTAAAGACCTGATATGGACCAGGTTGGACATGGTAAAGACCTGATAGATATGGATCAGGTTGGACATGGTAAAGACCTGATATGGACCAGGTTGGACATGGTAAAGACCTGATAGATATGGATCAGGTTGGACATGGTAAAGACCTGATATGGATCAGGTTGGACATGGTAAAGACCTGATATGGATCAGGTTGGACATGGTAAAGACCTGATATGGATCAGGTTGGACGTGGTAAAGACCTGATATGGACCAGGTTGGACATGGTAAAGACCTGATATGGATCAGGTTGGACATGGTAAAGACCTGATATGGACCAGGTTCGACATGGTAAAGACCTGATGTGGACCAGGTTGGACATGGTAAAGACCTGATATGGACCAGGTTGGACATGGTAAAGACCTGATATGGACCAGGTTGGACATGGTAAAGACCTGATAGATATGGATCAGGTTGGACATGGTAAAGACCTGATATGGATCAGGTTGGACATGGTAAAGACCTGATATGGATCAGGTTGGACATGGTAAAGACCTGATATGGACCAGGTTGGACATGGTAAAGACCTGATAGATATGGACCAGGTTGGACATGGTAAAGACCTGATATGGACCAGGTTGGACATAGTAAATACCTGATATGGACCAGGTTGGACATGGTAAAGACCTGATATGGATCAGGTTGGACATGGTAAAGACCTGATATGGATCAGGTTGGACATGGTAAAGACCTGATATGGACCAGGTTGGACATGGTAAAGACCTGATATGGACCAGGTTGGACATAGTAAAGACCTGATATGGGCCAGGTTGGACATAGTAAAGACCTGATATGGGCCAGGTTGGACATCGTAAAGACCTGATATGGACCAGGTTGGACATGGTAAAGACCTGATATGGACCAGGTTGGACATGGTAAAGACCTGATATGGACCAGGTTGGACATGGTAAAGACCTGATATGGATCAGGTTGGACCTGGTAAAGACCTGATATGGATCAGGTTGGACATGGTAAAGACCTGATATGGATCAGGTTGGACATGGTAAAGACCTGATATGGACCAGGTTGGACATGGTAAAGACCTGATATGGACCAGGTTGGACATGGTAAAGACCTGATATGGACCAGGTTGGACATGGTAAAGACCTGATATGGATCAGGTTGGACATAGTAAAGACCTGATAGATATGGATCAGGTTGGACATAATAAAGACCTGATATGGATCAGGTTGGACATGGTAAAGACCTGATATGGACCAGGTTGGACATGGTAAAGACCTGATATGGACCAGGTTGGACATAGTAAAGACCTGATATGGGCCAGGTTGGACATCGTAAAGACCTGATATGGGCCAGGTTGGACATCGTAAAGACCTGATATGGGCCAGGTTGGACATCGTAAAGACCTGATATGGACCAGGTTGGACATGGTAAAGACCTGATATGGACCAGGTTGGACATGGTAAAGACCTGATATGGATCAGGTTGGACCTGGTAAAGACCTGATATGGATCAGGTTGGACATGGTAAAGACCTGATATGGACCAGGTTGGACATGGTAAAGACCTGATATGGACCAGGTTGGACATAGTAAAGACCTGATATGGGCCAGGTTGGACATAGTAAAGACCTGATATGGGCCAGGTTGGACATGGTAAAGACCTGATATGGACCAGGTTGGACATGGTAAAGACCTGATAGATATGGACCAGGTTGGACATGGTAAAGACCTGATATGGACCAGGTTGGACATGGTAAAGACCTGATATGGATCAGGTTGGACCTGGTAAAGACCTGATATGGATCAGGTTGGACATGGTAAAGACCTGATATGGATCAGGTTGGACATGGTAAAGACCTGATATGGACCAGGTTGGACATGGTAAAGACCTGATATGGACCAGGTTGGACATGGTAAAGACCTGATATGGACCAGGTTGGACATGGTAAAGACCTGATATGGATCAGGTTGGACATAGTAAAGACCTGATAGATATGGATCAGGTTGGACATAGTAAAGACCTGATATGGATCAGGTTGGACATGGTAAAGACCTGATATGGACCAGGTTGGACATGGTAAAGACCTGATATGGACCAGGTTGGACATCGTAAAGACCTGATATGGGCCAGGTTGGACATCGTAAAGACCTGATATGGACCAGGTTGGACATGGTAAAGACCTGATAGATATGGACCAGGTTGGACATGGTAAAGACCTGATATGGACCAGGTTGGACATGGTAAAGACCTGATATGGATCAGGTTGGACCTGGTAAAGACCTGATATGGATCAGGTTGGACATGGTAAAGACCTGATATGGACCAGGTTGGACATGGTAAAGACCTGATATGGGCCAGGTTGGACATAGTAAAGACCTGATATGGGCCAGGTTGGACATCGTAAAGACCTGATATGGACCAGGTTGGACATGGTAAAGACCTGATAGATATGGACCAGGTTGGACATGGTAAAGACCTGATATGGACCAGGTTGGACATGGTAAAGACCTGATATGGATCAGGTTGGACCTGGTAAAGACCTGATATGGATCAGGTTGGACATGGTAAAGACCTGATATGGACCAGGTTGGACATGGTAAAGACCTGATATGGATCAGGTTGGACATGGTAAAGACCTGATATGGACCAGGTTGGACATGGTAAAGACCTGATATGGACCAGGTTGGACATAGTAAAGACCTGATAGATATGGACCAGGTTGGACATGGTAAAGACCTGATATGGACCAGGTTGGACATGGTAAAGACCTGATATGGACCAGGTTGGACATGGTAAAGACCTGATATGGACCAGGTTGGACATAGTAAAGACCTGATATGGACCAGGTTGGACATGGTAAAGACCTGATATGGACCAGGTTGGACATGGTAAAGACCTGATATGGACCAGGTTGGACATAGTAAAGACCTGATATGGACCAGGTTGGACATAGTAAAGACCTGATATGGACCAGGTTGGACATAGTAAAGACCTGATATGGACCAGGTTGGACATGGTAAAGACCTGATATGGACCAGGTTGGACATGGTAAAGACCTGATATGGACCAGGTTGGACATAGTAAAGACCTGATATGGACCAGGTTGGACATAGTAAAGACCTGATATGGACCAGGTTGGACATAGTAAAGACCTGATATGGACCAGGTTGGACATGGTAAAGACCTGATATGGACCAGGTTGGACATAGTAAAGACCTGATATGGACCAGGTTGGACATGGTAAAGACCTGATATGGACCAGGTTGGACATGGTAAAGACCTGATATGGACCAGGTTGGACATGGTAAAGACCTGATATGGACCAGGTTGGACATGGTAAAGACCTGATATGGACCAGGTTGGACATGGTAAAGACCTGATATGGACCAGGTTGGACATGGGAAAGACCTGATATGGACCAGGTTGGACATAGTAAAGACCTGATATGGACCAGGTTGGACATAGTAAAGACCTGATATGGACCAGGTTGGACATGGTAAAGACCTGATATGGACCAGGTTGGACATAGTAAAGACCTGATATGGACCAGGTTGGACATGGTAAAGACCTGATATGGACCAGGTTGGACATGGGAAAGACCTGATATGGACCAGGTTGGACATGGTAAAGACCTGATATGGACCAGGTTGGACATGGGAAAGACCTGATATGGACCAGGTTGGACATAGTAAAGACCTGATATGGACCAGGTTGGACATAGTAAAGACCTGATATGGACCAGGTTGGACATGGGAAAGACCTGATATGGACCAGGTTGGACATGGTAAAGACCTGATATGGACCAGGTTGGACATGGTAAAGACCTGATATGGACCAGGTTGGACATAGTAAAGACCTGATAGATATGGACCAGGTTGGACATGGTAAAGACCTGATATGGACCAGGTTGGACATGGTAAAGACCTGATATGGACCAGGTTGGACATGGTAAAGACCTGATATGGACCAGGTTGGACATGGTAAAGACCTGATATGGACCAGGTTGGACATGGTAAAGACCTGATATGGACCAGGTTGGACATGGTAAAGACCTGATATGGACCAGGTTGGACATGGTAAAGACCTGATATGGACCAGGTTGGACATAGTAAAGACCTGATATGGACCAGGTTGGACATAGTAAAGACCTGATATGGACCAGGTTGGACATGGTAAAGACCTGATATGGACCAGGTTGGACATGGTAAAGACCTGATATGGACCAGGTTGGACATGGTAAAGACCTGATATGGACCAGGTTGGACATGGTAAAGACCTGATATGGACCAGGTTGGACATGGTAAAGACCTGATATGGACCAGGTTGGACATGGGAAAGACCTGATATGGACCAGGTTGGACATGGTAAAGACCTGATATGGACCAGGTTGGACATGGGAAAGACCTGATATGGACCAGGTTGGACATAGTAAAGACCTGATATGGACCAGGTTGGACATAGTAAAGACCTGATATGGACCAGGTTGGACATGGGAAAGACCTGATATGGACCAGGTTGGACATGGTAAAGACCTGATATGGACCAGGTTGGACATGGTAAAGACCTGATATGGACCAGGTTGGACATGGTAAAGACCTGATATGGACCAGGTTGGACATGGTAAAGACCTGATATGGACCAGGTTGGACATAGTAAAGACCTGATAGATATGGACCAGGTTGGACATGGTAAAGACCTGATATGGACCAGGTTGGACATGGTAAAGACCTGATATGGACCAGGTTGGACATGGTAAAGACCTGATATGGACCAGGTTGGACATAGTAAAGACCTGATATGGACCAGGTTGGACATGGTAAAGACCTGATATGGACCAGGTTGGACATGGTAAAGACCTGATATGGACCAGGTTGGACATAGTAAAGACCACCACTAACACACCTGATTCAGGATGACTCTAGTTCTATCCCAGCACTAACACACCTGATTCAGGATGACTCTAGTTCTATCCCAGCACTAACACACCTGATTCAGGATGACTCTAGTTCTATCCCAGCACTAACACACCTGATTCAGGATGACTCTAGTTCTATCCCAGCACTAACACACCTGATTCAGGATGACTCTAGTTCTATCCCAGCACTAACACACCTGATTCAGGATGACTCTAGTTCTATCCCAGCACTAACACACCTGATTCAGGATGACTCTAGTTCTATCCCAGCACTAACACACCTGATTCAGGATGACTCTAGTTCTATCCCAGCACTAACACACCTGATTCAGGATGACTCTAGTTCTATCCCAGCACTAACACACCTGATTCAGGATGACTCTAGTTCTATCCCAGCACTAACACACCTGATTCAGGATGACTCTAGTTCTATCCCAGCACTAACACACCTGATTCAGGATGACTCTAGTTCTATCCCAGCACTAACACACCTGATTCAGGATGACTCTAGTTCTATCCCAGCACTAACACACCTGATTCAACTACCCACAGACTTGTGTGGTGACCTTCTTGGTGATTCCCCAGTAGTTGCATAGTAGTGTGATGTCCTAACGCTATCGTTCCACGTTTTAGGAAACAGCAGGTGATGCTGTTGCTCAGTGTTCATTTAGGTGAATGTTCAAGAACAGAGCACAACTTTCAGAGGCCACCTGAAACACCCTGCTTTGGCTTAGAAACTGCCTGTATGCATAAGGAAAGATATGAGTATGTATGTGTGTATGTGTGATTGAGTGTGTGTACAGTACATTACAGTAAGGTAGCTGTGACGTTGTGTAGTCTCATGTCTCTGTGTTGAATCCTATTACAGAGGATTGTGGGGGATAAGATGTCTGCTCAGGACTCTGACACACTGTCGCTTTCCTCTAGAAGACAGAGAGAGAAGCACACACAACACCTCACACACACAGAGAGAGAGAAGCACACACACACACCTCACACACACAGAGAGACTCACACAACAAAAAAAAAAACATTTCCAACACTCACTCATCCTGCTGCTTTTCCAATAAGGAGTTGTCGCCGTCCACAGAAAGGTAGGAAGCATTTTTTAAATCTATCTATCGAGAGAGAGAGAGTGAGAGTGTGTGTGTGAGAGTGATTATAGAGCGAGAGGGAGAGAGACGGCGAGAGAGGATTTAAGACTAATGGCAACAACAACAAAAAAGGGCTCTTTATGATAATCGCTGTTTACTGCTGGTTGCTGTGTGAGTGTTGTGTAACAAACGCACACTACTGACCATGGCCACACCCACAAAACAATGGTTAGTTCTATGGATATCGATAGCCAGCACTTGTCTCTTTTCTAAGCTGTTCAGGTCCGGTGCTGACTCAGGTATGCTAACTAATCCACACCTGAACTGTAGATACTGTAAATCACTCAGAGACACTTGAAGCAGCTGTCAGTGTTAAGAATGATTAGAGTGTTTATGGACACAGGACACTAGTTAAACAAGTTCTATAATCTAAATTAATCTAGCAGGCCACATCCAGAGAGTGAGAGAGGGAGAGTGAGAGAGAGAGATAGAGATAGAAAGGGAGAGAGGAAGATATACAGTGGCTTGCGAAAGTATTCACCCTCCTTGGCATTTTTCTTATGTTGTTGCTTTACAACCTGGAATTAAAATAGATTTTTGGGGAGTTTGTATCATTTGATTTACACAACATGCCTACCACTTTGAAGATGCAAAATATTTTATTTTGTGAAACAAACAAGAAGTAAGACAAAAAAAACATTAGTTGAGCATGCATAACTATTCACCCCCCCAAAGTCAATAACCTGTAGAGACACCTTTTGCAGCAATTACAGCTGCAAGTCTCTTGGGGTATGTCTCTATAAGCTTGGCACATCTAGCCACTGGGATTTTTGCCCATTCTTCAAGGCAAAACTGCTCCAGCTCCTTCAAGTTGGATGGGTTCCGCAGGTGTACAGCAATCTTTAAGTCATACCACAGATTCTCAATCGGATTGAGGTCTGGGCTTTGACTTGGCTATTCCAAGACATTTAAATGTTTCCCCTTAAACCACTCAAGTGTGGCTTTAGCAGTATGCTTAGGGTCATTGTCCTGCTGGAAGGTGAATCTCCGTCCCAGTCTCAAATCTCTGGGAAACTGAAACAGGTTCCCCTCAAGAATGTCCCTGTATTTAGCACCATCCATCATTCCTCCAATTCTGACCAGTTTCCCAGTCCCTGCAGATGAAAAACCTCCCCACAGCATGATGCTGCCACCACCATGCTTCACTGTGGGGATGGTGTTCATGGGGTGATGAGAGGTGCTGGGTTTACGCCAGACATAGCATTTTCCTTGATGGCCAAAAAGCTACATTTTAGTCTCATCTGACCAGAGTACCTTCTTCCATATGTTTGGGGAGTCTCCCACATGCCTTTTGGCGAACACAAAATGTGTTTGCTTGTTTTTTCTTTAATAAGCAATGGCTTTTTTTCTGGACACTCTTCCGTAAAGCCCAGCTCTGTGGAGTGTACGGCTTAAAGTGGTCCTATGGACAGATACTCCAATCTCCGCTGTGGAGCTTTGCAGCTCCTTCAGGGTTATCTTTGGTCTGTTTGTTGCCTCTCTGATTAATGCCCACCTTGCCTGGTCTGTGAGTTTTGGTGGGCGGCCCTCTCTTAGCAGGTTTGTTGTGGTGCCATATTCTTTCCATTTCTGAATAATGGATTTAATGGTGCTCCGTGGGATGTTCAAAGTTTTTAATGTTTTTTTATAACCCAACCCTGATCTGTATTTCTCCACAACATTGTCCCTGACCTGTTTGGAGAGCTCCTTGGTGTTCGTAGTGCCGCTTGCTTGATGGTGTTGCAGACTCTGGGGCCTTTCAGAACAGGTGTATATATACTGAGATCACGTGACACTTAGATTGCACACAGGTGGACTTTATTTAACAAATTATGTGACTTCTGAAGGTAATTGGATGCACCAGATCTTATTTAGGGGCTTCATAGCAAAGGGGGTGAATACATTTGCAAACACCACTTTTCCGTTTTTTTTTTTTTTTTGAATTTTCTGTAACAAGTAATGTTTTTCATTTCACTTCACCACTTTTGACTATTTTGTGTATGTCCATTACATGAAATCCAAATAAAAATCTATTTAAATGACAGGTTGTAATGCAACAAAATAGGAAAAACGCCAGGGGGGTGAATACTTGTGTGTTAAGTCACAGACAATTTACTCTACATGACCAAAAGTATGAGGACACTGCTCGTCGAACATCTCATTCCAAAATCATGGTCATTAATATGGAGTTGGTCCCCCTTTGCTGCTATAACAGCCTCAACTCTTCTGGGAAGTCATTAATATGGATTTGGTCCCCCCTTTGCTGCTATAACAGCTTCCACTCTTCTGGGAAGGCTTTTCACTAGATGTTGGAACATTGCTGTGGGGACTTGCTTCCATTCAGCCACAAGATCATTAGTGAGGTCAGGCACTGATGTTGGGCGATTTGGCCTGGCTCGCAGTCGGCATTCCAATTCGTCCCAAAGGTGTTCGATGGGGTTGAGGTCAGGGCTCTGTGCAGGCCAGTCAAGTTCTCCCACACCGATCTCAACAAACCATTTCTGTATGGACCTCGCTTTGTGCAAGGGGTTAATGTCATGCTGAAAGAGGAAAGGGCCTTCCCCGAAGTTGGAAGTACAGAATTGTCTAGAATGTCTTATGCCGTAGTGTTAAGAGTTCCCTTTACTGGAAGTACCATGAAAAACAGCCCCATTCCATTATTCCTCCTCCAAACTTTACAGTTGGCACTATGCATTCGGGCAGGTAGCGTTCTCCTGGCATTCGCCAAACTCAGGTTCGTCCGTCTGACTGCGAGATGGTGAAGCTTGATTCATCAACCCAGAGAACGCATCTCAACTGCTCCAGAGTCCAATGGCGGCGAGCTTTACCCCACTCCAGCCGACGCTTGGCATTGCGCATGGTGATCTTAGACTTGTGTGCGGCTGCTCGGTCATGGAAACCCATTTCATGAAGCTCCCGAATAACGTATATTGTGCTGACGTTGCTTCCAGAGGCAGCTGGCAACTCGGTAGTGAGTGTTGCAACCGAGGACCGATAATCTTTACGCGCTATGCACTTCAGCACTCTGCGGTTCTGTTCTGTGAGCTTGTGTGGTCTACCACTTTACGGCTGAGCTGTTGTTGCTCCTAGACGTTTCCACTTCACAATAACAGCACTTACACTTGACCGGTGGCGGGTCTAGCAGAGCAGAAATATGACAAACTGACTTGTTGGAAAAGTGGCATCCTATGACGGTGCCACTTTGAAAGTCACTGAGCTCTTCAGTATCGGCCATTCTACTGACAATGTTTGTCTATGGAGATTGCATGGCTGGGTGCTCGATTTTTTTTTTACACCTGTCAGCAACAGGTGTGGCTGAAAGAGCCAAATCCACTAATTTGAAAGGGTGTCCACATACTTTTGTATATACAGTGCATCTTATGACAGCCTATCTAGGGGTTATATATATATAATATATAAGCAATAAGATATATACTGTACATTGAGAGGCTGAGTGTACTGTAGGCCATTTCAGGATACAGAGGGTTAATCCTTAGGAGGTCACATGATCTGTAGAAACGGTGAAGGAATACCAATGGGATACAGAGGGTTAATCCTTAGTCAGGAGCTCATCTTAACCACCAATTATGGTCGACCGCATTACACCTATGGAGATGCAGGTCTAAGGAGGTCACGTGATCTGTAGAAACGGTGAAGGAATACCAATGGGATACAGAGGGTTAAACCTTAGTCAGGAGCTCATCTTAACCACCAATTATGGTCTCTGAAAGGTCTAGAGAGGTCGCAGGAGCGATTAGGTTTGCTGTGGTCCGACCGCATTATACCTATGGAGATGCAGGTCTAAGGAGGTCACGTGATCTGTAGAAACGGTGAAGGAATACCAATGGGATACAGAGAGAGAGGAAGTGAGATGGAGAGAAGGAATTGACAGGAGAGGAAACGGAAAGAGGGGCTGAGATGAAAGGAGAAGGAGAAAGAAAGATAGAGAAGAGGAGGAGGAAAGAGAGATAGACGGAAAGAAAGGAAATTAAAGAAGGAGAAGACGGAGAAAGAGGAGAGAGAGAGGGGGGAGAATACATAGAGACAGAGAGAGGGGGGGGAGAGATACAGAGAGACAGAGAGAGAGAGAGAGAGAGGGGGGAGAATACAGAGAGACAGAGAGAGAGGGGGGGGAGAATACAGAGAGAGAGAGAGAGAGAGAGAGAGAGGGAGGGGGGAGAATACAGAGAGAGAGAGAGAGAGAGAGAGGGGGGAGAATACAGAGAGAGAGACAGAGAGAGAGAGGGGGGAGAATACAGAGAAAGAGGAGAGAGAGAGGGGGGAGAATACATAGAGACAGAGAGGAGAGAGAGAGGGGGGAGAATACAGAGAGACAGAGAGAGAGAGGGGGGAGTATACAGAGAGAGAGAGGGGGGAGAGTAATGCTGAATAAAGGGTAGGTCCAGGAAGTAGTTGTATATAGGCTGTGGGGTCGTAACCTGCTGATCTGCCTAGTGGTGAGTCCATAATGGGATTCCCTTCTCAGTGAGGAAGCTTCCGGTGACACACATATACAGTGCATTCGGAAAGTATTCAGACCCCTTGACTTTTTCACATTTCGTGGAATAAATCGTTTGAGCTCAGGTGTACCTGTTTCCATTGGTCATCCTTGAGATGTTTCTACAACTTGATTGGAGTCCACCTGCGGTAAATTAAATTGATTGGACATGATTTGGAAAGGCACACACCTGTCTATATAAGGTCCCACATTTGACAGTGCATGTCAGAGCAAAAACGAAGCCATAAGGTCGAAGGAATTGTCTGAGACAGGTCTGAGACAGGATTGTGTTGAAGGACAGATCTGGGGAAGGGTACCAAAACATTTCTGCAAATTGAAGGCCCCAAGAAAAACAGTTGCCTCCATCACTCTTAAATGGGAGAAGTTTGGAAGCACCAAGACTCTTCCTAGTGCTGGCCAACAGCTGGTCACTCTGACAGAGCTCTAGAGTTCCTCTGTGGAGATGGGAGAACCTTCCAGAAGGACAACCATCTCTGCAGCACTCCACCAATCAGGCCTTTATGGTAGAGTGGCCAGACGGAAGCCACTCCTCAGTAAAAGGCACATGACAGCCCGCTTGGAGTTTGACAAAAGGCACCTAAAGGACTCCCAGACCATGAGAAACAAGATTCTCTGGTCTAATGAAACCGAGATTGAACTTGGCCTAAATGCCAAGCGTCACGTCTGGAGGAAACCTGGCACCATTCCTGAAGCACGTTGGTGGCAGCATGTTTTTAAGCGGCAGGGACTGGGAGACTAGTCCGGATCGAGGGAAAGATGAACGGAGCAAAGTACAGAGAGATCCTTGATAAAAACCTGCTCCAGAGCACTCAGGACCTCAGACTGGGGCGAAGGTTAACCTTCCAACAGGACAACGACCCTAAGCACTCTGTGGACAGGAGATAAGGGGAGGATGGGCTGTGGACAGGAGATAGGGGGAGGATGGGCTGTGGACAGGAGATAGGGGGAGGATGGGCTGTGGACAGGAGAGAGGGGGAGGATGGGCTGTGGACAGGAGAGAGGGGGAGGATGGGCTGTGGACAGGAGAGAAGGGGAGGATGGGCTGTGGACAGGAGATAGGGGGAGGATGGGCTGTGGACAGGAGATAAGGGGAGGATGGGCTGTGGACAGGAGAGAGGGGGAGGATGGGCTGTGGACAGGAGAGAGGGGGAGGATGGGCTGTGGACAGGAGAGTGGAGGAGGATGGGCTGTGGACAGGAGAGAGGGGGAGGATGGGCTGTGGACAGGAGAGGCTGGTTTCATGTTCTTCTCAACTTAAATGAATGTATGTTGTTCTCTGCAGTTTGTGTGTGTATATCCTCAGTCAGAATGTGTGTTTAACTGTGTGTGTTTGTGTGTGTGTGTGTGTGTCCTCAGTGAGGCCAATGAGGATGCTGTCATGAGGAGAGGAGGGTGTCCAGGGAATGGAGGCAGTTTCTCTCCCTGTCCCACTGCACTCCAAGAAGTCTGTCTCCCTGCTGGTCTCTCTGTCTGCAGGGAATAAGATCCAAGCACAGCTGGACTGCATGGGACCACAGCTAGCCTGGATGGCTCTGGGTGCAACTGGACCTGGCCTGAGAGAAGACCTAGTCTAAGTTGGTCTAATTTGGAGCCAAGTTTAGGTGTAGCCCCCGTGCTGGAGCTGGTCTGAGAGGGTCTTCCTGGACCTGGTTTGGAGAGTCAGGATGAGACCACCTCTCCTGCTGACTGCTGCCTTACTGGCCCTATGGACCGTTGCCCTGGTGACTGGAGACTACACAGATACACACCAAGACAGAGCTGATGACAGCAACACAGATGGACACAGAGACACCCAATCAGTCTCAGGTATAGACATGCCTCCAAAAGACTTCCTTCCAGGAACACAGACAGATTCCCACGGGGACACACAGACAGACACATATGATCAACATCCGGACACAAACTCAAACTCCCATCCGGACGTACACGAACACCCAGACAGCCATCGTATCAGCAGTGGTCTGATGCAGTGTGGGGAGTACAGTAACGAGGTGTTGCCAAACGGTCAGTGTCGAGTCACAGCCACGCTGCCTCAGCTCCAACACCAGCGCTGCCCGGACATGTTCCGCTGCACTGATGAAGTGTCCTATTGGCTGCAGGAGAACCAGGAGAGGAAGCAGCAGTTGCAGGACCTCCAGGAGACCATCTCACAGCTACAAGAGGAACTCCGTAGTCACAGGCACCGAATCAAGGTCCTGGAGCTACAGGTCAGTCACAGCCACATGAAACGCATCAAGAGTCCTGGAGCTACAGGTCAGTCACAGCCACATGAAACGCATCAAGAGTCCTGGAGCTACAGGTCAGTCACAGCCACATGAAACGCATCAAGAGTCCTGGAGCTACAGGTCAGTCACAGCCACATGAAACGCATCAAGAGTCCTGGAGCTACAGGTCAGTCACAGCCACATGAAACGCATCAAGAGTCCTGGAGCTACAGGTCAGTCACAGCCACATGAAACGCATCAAGAGTCCTGGAGCTACAGGTCAGTCACAGCCACATGAAACGCATCAAGAGTCCTGGAGCTACAGGTCAGTTACCACCTCATTAAACACATCAAGGCCCTGGAGCTACAGGTCAGTTACCACCACATGAAACACATCAAGGCCCTGGAGCTACAGGTCAGTCACCACCACATGAAACACATCAAGGTCCTGGAGCTACAGGTCAGTCACCGCCACATGAAACACATCAAGGTCCTGGAGCTACAGGTCAGTCACCACCACATTAAACACATCAATGTCCTGGAGCTACAGGTCAGTCACCGCCACATGAAACACATCAAGGTCCTGGAGCTACAGGTCAGTCACCACCACATGAAACACATCAAGGTCCTGGAGCTACAGGTCAGTCACCACCACATGAAACGCATCAAGAGTCCTGGAGCTACAGGTCAGTCACCGCCACATTAAACACATCAAGGTCCTGGATCTACAGGTCAGTCACCACCACATTAAATACATCAATGTCCTGGAGCTACAGGTCAGTCACCACCACATTAAACACATCAAGGTCCTGGAGCTACAGGTCAGTCACCACCACATTAAACACATCAATGTCCTGGAGCTACAGGTCAGTCACCACCACATTAAACACATCAAGAGTCCTGGAGCTACAGGTCAGTCACCACCACATGAAACACATCAAGGTCCTGGAGCTACAGGTCAGTTACCACCACATGAAACACATCAATGTCCTGGAGCTACAGGTCAGTCACCGCCACATTAAACACATCAATGTCCTGGAACTACAGGTCAGTCACCACCACATGAAACACATCAAGGTCCTGGAGCTACAGGTCAGTCACAGTTAGAACTATAACTGGAACTGGAACTGTAATTCAGAGTTCTACAACTACAGGGGAGTCAGAGTTCTAGAATTACAGGGGAGTCAGAGTTCTAGAACTACAGGGGAGTCAGAGTTCTAGAACTACAGGGGAGTCAGAGTTCTAGAACTACAGGGGAGTCAGAGTTCTAGAACTACAGGGGAGTCAGAGTTCTAGAACTACAGGGGAGTCAGAGTTCTAGAACTACAGGGGAGTCAGAGTTCTAGAACTACAGGGGAGTCAGAGTTCTAGAACTACAGGGGAGTCAGAGTTCTAGAACTACAGGGGAGTCAGAGTTCTAGAACTACAGGGGAGTCAGAGTTCTAGAACTACAGGGGAGTCAGAGTTCTAGAACTACAGGGGAGTCAGAGTTCTAGAACTACAGGGGAGTCAGAGTTCTAGAACTACAGGGGAGTCAGAGTTCTAGAACTACAGGGGAGTCAGAGTTCTAGAACTACAGGGGAGTCAGAGTTCTAGAACTACAGGGGAGTCAGAGTTCTAGAACTACAGGGGAGTCAGAGTTCTAGAACTACAGGGGAGTCAGTTCTAGGACTGCATACTGTAGGTCTGGAGTACATGCAGTTCTGGATCCCACTGTCCCTACCCCACTGTCCCTACCCCACTGTCCCTACCCCACTGTCCCTAACCCACTGTCCATACCCCACTGTCCCTACCCCACTGTCCATACCCCACTGTCCCTACCCCAGTCCATACCTCACTGTCCCTACCCCACTGTCCATACCCCACTGTCCATACCCCACTGTCCCTACCCCTGTCCCTACCTCACTGTCCCTACCCCACTGTCCCTACCCCCTGTCCCTACCCCACTGTCCCTACCTCACTGTCCCTACCCCACTGTCCCTACCTCACTGTCCCTACCCCACTGTCCCTACCCCACTGTCCCTACCCCACTGTCCCTACCCCACTGTCCCTACCACACTGTCCATACCCCACTGTCCCTACCCCACTGTCCATACCCCACTGTCCCTACCCCACTGTCCCTACCCCACTGTCCCTACCCCACTGTCCATACCCCACTGCCCCTACCCCACTGTCCATACCCCACTGTCCCTACCCCACTGTCCATACCCCACTGTCCCTACCCCACTGTCCATACCCCACTGACCCTACCCCACTGTCCATACCCCACTGTCCCTACCCCACTGTCCATACCCCACTGTCCCTACCCCTGTCCCTACCTCACTGTCCCTACGCCACTGTCCCTACCCCACTGTCCCTACCCCAGTCCATACCTCACTGTCCCTACGCCACTGTCCCTACCCCACTGTCCCTACCCCAGTCCATACCTCACTGTCCCTACGCCACTGTCCCTACCCCACTGTCCCTACCCAGTCCATACCTCACTGTCCCTACCCCACTGTCCTGACCCCACTGTCCCTACCCCAGTCCATACCTCACTGCCCCTACCCCACTGTCCCTACCCCTGTCCCTACCCCACTGTCCCTACCCCACTGTCCCTACCTTCCTGTACCTACCTCCCTTTCCCTTCCCCACTGTCCCTACCCCACCCCCCCTACCCCACTGTCCCTACCTCCCTGTCCCTACTTCCCTGTCCCTACCTCACTGTCCCTACGCCACTGTCCCTACCCCACTGTCCCTACCCCAGTTCCATACCTCACTGCCCCTACCCCACTGTCCCTACCCCACTGTCCCTACCCCACTGTCCCTACCTTCCTGTCCCTACCTCCCTTTCCCTTCCCCACTGTCCCTACCCCACTGTCCCTACTCCACTGTCCCTACCCCACTGTCCCTACCCCACTGTCCGTACCCCACTGTCCCTACCCCACTGTCCCTACCTCCCTATCCCTACCCCACTGTCCCTACCCCAGTCCATACCTCACTGCCCCTACCCCACTGTCCCTACCCCTGTCCCTACCCCACTGTCCCTACCCCACTGTCCCTACCTTCCTGTACCTACCTCCCTTTCCCTTCCCCACTGTCCCTACCCCACCCCCCCTACCCCACTGTCCCTACCTCCCTGTCCCTACCCCTGTCCCTACCTCACTGTCCCTACGCCACTGTCCCTACCCCACTGTCCCTACCCCAGTCCATACCTCACTGCCCCTACCCCACTGTCCCTACCCCACTGTCCCTACCCCTGTCCCTACCCCACTGTCCCTACCCCACTGTCCCTGCCCCTGTCCCTACCCCACTGTCCCTACCCCACTGTCCCTACCCCACTGTCCCTACCCTTGTCCCTACCCCTGTCCATACCCCACTGTCCCTACCTCACTGTCCCTACCCCATTGTCCCTACCCCACTGTCCCTACCCCACTGTCCCTACCCCTGTCACTGCCTTACTTACCCTACCCCACTGTCCCTACCCCACTGCCCCTACCCCACTGTCCCTACCCCACTGTCCCTACCTCACTGTCCCTACCCCACGGTCCCTTCCCAGTCCATACCTCACTGTCCCTACCCCACTGACCCTACCCCTATCCCTCCCCCTGTCCCGACCCCTTTTCCCCGATTCCCCCTTACCTTTCTTTCTCCCCATCCCCCATTCCTAACTATCCTGATATCTTTCTCTCTCTCCCTATTTCTCCAGGTGATAAGTCCTCCTTAACCTTGCATGCTAAAAGGATTAGACAGCATCCTGCCCCAGTCCCACATTCTGCCCCAGTCCCACATGCCCCTCTACCCCTGCCAGAGTGCCCCTCCCTGGGGTTTCACTCCTCCATACTCCCCCTGGCTGTCTTTGGCAACTGGGTTTGGTGCTTACAGGAAGTACAGGCTACATACAGTAAAGCAGGAAGTACAGACTAGAACAGCAGCAGGAAGTACAGGCTACATACAGTACAGCAGGAAGTACAGGCTACATACAGTACAGCAGGAAGTACAGACTAGAACAGCAGCAGGAAGTACAGGCTAGAACAGCAGCAGGAAGTACAGGCTACATACAGTACAGCAGGAAGTACAGGCTACATACAGTACAGCAGGAAGTACAGACTAGAACAGCAGCAGGAAGTACAGGCTACATACAGTAAAGCAGGAAGTACAGGCTACATACATTAGACCTGCAAGAACAGGCTACCTACAGTACAGCAGGAAGTACAAGCTACATACATTACAACAGGAAGTACAGGCTATATATTAGCAGCAGGAAGTACAGGCTACATACAGTACAGCAGGAAGTGCAGGCTACAGCAGCAGGAAGTACAGGCTACATACAGTACAGCAGGAAGTACAGGCTATATAGAGTACAGCAGGGAGTGCAGGCTACAGCAGCAGGAAGTACAGGTTACAGAAGCAGGAAGTATAGGCTACATACATTTCAGCAGGAAGTACAGGCTACACACAGTACAGGAGGAAGTACATACTACGTACAGTACAGCAGGAAGTTCAGGCTGAATACAGTACAGCAGGAAGTACAGACTACATACAGTAGAGCAGGAAGTACAGGCTACATACAGTACAGCAGGAAGTACATGCTACATACAGTACGGCAGGAAGTAAAGGCTACATACATTACAGCAGGAAGTACAGGCTATATACAGTACATCAGGAAGTACAGGCTACATACAGTAGAGCAGTAAGTACAGGCTACATACAGTACGGCAGGAAGTAAAGGCTACATACATTACAGCAGGAAGTACAGGCTATATACAGTACAGCAGGAAGTACAGGCTACATACAGTAGAGCAGTAAGTACAGGCTACATACAGTACGGCAGGAAGTAAAGGCTACATACATTACAGCAGGAAGTACAGGCTACATACAGTACAGCAGGAAGTACAGGCTACATACAGTACAGCAGGAAGTACAGGCTACATACAGTACAGCAGGAAGTACAGGCTACATACAGTACAGCAGGAAGTACAGGCTACATACAGTAGAGCAGGAAGTACAGGCTACATACATCAGCAGGAAGTACAGGCTACATACATCAGCAGGAAGTACAGGCTACATACATCAGCAGGAAGTACAGGCTACATACAGTACAGCAGGAAGTACAGGCTACATACAGTACAGCAGGAAGTACAGGCTACATACAGTACAGCAGGAAGTACAGGCTACATACAGTACAGCAGGAAGTACAGGCTACATACAGTATGGCAGGAAGTACAGGCTACATACAGTACGGCAGGAAGTACAGGCTACATACAGTACAGCAGGAAGTACAGGCTACATACAGTACGGCAGGAAGTACAGGCTACATACATCAGCAGGAAGTACAGGCTACATACAGTACAGCAGGAAGTACTAGTGGGAAGATCTCCACATTTTTTAGACACCCTCCCCGAGGTGGGGAGCAGCAGGAAGTACAGACTACATACAGTAGAGCAGGAAGTACAGGCTACATACAGTACAGCAGGAAGTACATGCTACATACAGTACGGCAGGAAGTAAAGGCTACATACATTACAGCAGGAAGTACAGGCTATATACAGTACATCAGGAAGTACAGGCTACATACAGTAGAGCAGTAAGTACAGGCTACATACAGTACGGCAGGAAGTAAAGGCTACATACATTACAGCAGGAAGTACAGGCTATATACAGTACAGCAGGAAGTACAGGCTACATACAGTAGAGCAGTAAGTACAGGCTACATACAGTACGGCAGGAACTAAAGGCTACATACATTACAGCAGGAAGTACAGGCTACATACAGTACAGCAGGAAGTACAGGCTACATACAGTACAGCAGGAAGTACAGGCTACATACAGTACAGCAGGAAGTACAGGCTACATACAGTACAGCAGGAAGTACAGGCTACATACAGTAGAGCAGGAAGTACAGGCTACATACATCAGCAGGAAGTACAGGCTACATACATCAGCAGGAAGTACAGGCTACATACATCAGCAGGAAGTACAGGCTACATACAGTACAGCAGGAAGTACAGGCTACATACAGTACAGCAGGAAGTACAGGCTACATACAGTACAGCAGGAAGTACAGGCTACATACAGTACAGCAGGAAGTACAGGCTACATACAGTATGGCAGGAAGTACAGGCTACATACAGTACGGCAGGAAGTACAGGCTACATACAGTACAGCAGGAAGTACAGGCTACATACAGTACGGCAGGAAGTACAGGCTACATACATCAGCAGGAAGTACAGGCTACATACAGTACAGCAGGAAGTACTAGTGGGAAGATCTCCACATTTTTTAGACACCCTCCCCGAGGTGGAACGGACTGTATCTATCCCTAGGACAAGCCAGAGCTTAGTTCTTACAGGGCTGTGGGTACTAGGGCCAAAGACAATCATCTCTTTCTCTCTCTCTCCTTCCCTCGCTCTCTCTCTACCCTCTCTGTCTCCTCTCCCTCCCTTTACCCTCTCTCTCTCGCTCTCTGTGTCTCCTTCCCTCTCTCTCCCTCCTCTCGGTCTCTCCTTCCCTCTCTCTCCCTCCTCTCGGTCTCTCCTTCCCTCTCTCTCCCTCTACCCTCTCTCTTTCCTCTCTGTCTCTCCTTCCCTCTCTCTCCCTCCTCTCGGTCTCTCCTTCCCTCCCTCTCCCTCCTCTCGGTCTGTCCTTCCTTCTCTCTCCCTCCTCTCTCTGTCTTTCCTTCCCACTCTCTCTCTCCATTTACCCTCTCTCTCTCGGTGTCTCTCCTTCCCTCTCTCTCCCTCCTCTCGGTCTCTCCTTCCTTCTCTCTCCCTTCTCTCTACGTCTCTCCTTCCCCCTCTCTCGGTCTCTCCTTCCCTCTCTCTTTCTCTACCATCTACGCTCTCTCTCTCCTCTCTCTGTCTCTCCCGTTACCCTCTCTCCTCTCTCGGTCTCTCCTTCCCTCTCTCTCCCTCCTCTCTTGGTCTCTCCCTTCCACTCTCTCCCTTTACCCTCTCTCCCTCCTCTGTCTCTCCTTCCCTCTCTCTCCCTCCTCTCTCTGTCTCTCCTTCCTTCCTTCCCTCTCTCTCCCTCTACCCTCTCTCTGTCTCCCCCTCTACCCTCTCTCTGTCTACCCTCTCTCTCTCCCCTCGCTCTCCCCCTGCCCTTTCTCTCCTCTCTCTGTATTTCCTTCTCTCTCACACCCCCTACCCTCTCTCTCTCCTCTTTCTCAAGATGGCCCCGACAGAGATGGTCGCCTCGCTTCGAGTCCTTAGGAAACTATCCAGTATTTTGTTTTTTATGTATTATTTCTTACATTGTTACCCCTGGAAATCTTAAGTCTTATTACATACAGCCGGGAGGAACTATTGGATATAAGAGCGGCGTCAACTTACCAACATTACAACCAGGAATACGACTTTCCTGAAGCGGATCCTCTGTTTGGACCACCACCCAGGACAATGGATCTAATCCCAGAAGCCGACCCAAGACAACGCAGAAGGGGCAGACGGAGCGGCCTCCTGGTCAGGCTCCGTAGACGTGCATATCGCCCACCGCTCCCGAGTATACTACTCGCCAATGTCCAGACTCTTGACAACAAGGTACACGGAATTCGAGACAGGGTTCCCTTCCAGAGAGACATCAGAGACTGTAGCATTCTCTTTTTCACGGAAACATGGCTCTCTCGGGATATGTTGTCAGAATCGGTTCAGCCACTGGGCTTCTCCATGCATCGCCCCGACAGAGATAAACACCTCTCTGGGAAGAGGAAGGGCTTCATGATTAACGACTCATGGTGTAATCATAACAACATACAGAAACTCAAATCCTTCTGCTCACCCGACCTAGAATTCGCACAAAACTGAAAGCGCGAACCACCGCATTTAACCATGGAAGGGGGTCTGGAAATATGGCTGAATTTAAACGGTGTAGTTTTTCTCTCCGCAAGGCAATCAAACAAGTGAAATTCTGGTACAGGGACAAAGTTGAGTCGCAGTTCAACGACCTCAGACACGAGACGTATGTGGCAGGGTCTACAGGAAACCACGGAGTACAAAACAAAAACACCCACGTCACGCTTCCAGTATCCAAGAAGGCAAAGCCAACTGGACAAAATGACTACCGCACCGTAGCACTCACTTCTCTCATCATGAAGTGTTGTGAGAGACTAGTCAATGATCATATCACCTCCACCTTACCGGCCACCCTAGACCCACTTCAGTTTGCATACCGCCCTAACAGGTCCACAGACGATGCAATTGCCATCACACTGCAAACTATCCTATCTGGACAAGAGGAATACCGATGTAAGAATGCTGTTCATTGACTACAGCTCAGCATTCAACACCATAGTACCCTCCAAGCTCATCATCAAGCTGGAGGCCCTGGGTCTCAACCCCGTCCTGTGTAATTGGGTCCTGGACTTTGACGGGTCGCCCCCAGGTGGTGAAGGTAGGAAACAACATCCCCACCCCGCTGACCCTCAACACTGGGGCCCCACAAGGGTACGTGCTCAGCCCCCTCTTGTACTCCCTGTTCACCCATGACTGCGTGGCCATGCACGCCTCCAACTCAATCATCAAGTTTGCAGATGACACAACAGTAGTGGGCTTGATTACCAACAATGACGAGACAGCCTACCGGGAGGAGGTGAGGGCACTCGGAGTGTGGTGTCAGCAAAATAACCTCACACTCAACGTCAACAAAACAAAGGAGATGATCGTGGACTTCAGGAAACAGCAGCGTGAGCACCCCCCTATCCACATTGAAGGGACAGCAGTGGAGAAAGTGGAAAGTTTTAAGTTCCTCAGCGTACACATCAACGACAAACTGAAATGGTCCACCCACACAGACAGTGTGGTGAAGTAGGCGCAACAGCGCCTCTTCAACCTCAGAAGGCTGAAGAAATTTGGCTTGTCACCCAAAACCCTGACTAACCTTTACAGATCCACAATCGAGAGCATCCTGTATCACAGCTTGGTACGGCAACTGCTCCGCCCTCAACCGCAAGGCTCTCCAGAGGGTAGTGAGGTCTGCACAACGCATCACCAGGGGCAAACTACCTGCCCTCCATGACACCTACAGCACCCGATGTCACAGAAAGGCAAAAAGATCATCAAGGACAACAACCACCCAAGCCACTGCCTGTTCACCCCGCTACCATCCAGAGGGCGAGGTCAGTACAGGTGCGTCAAAGCTGGGACCGAGAGACTGAAAAACAGCTTCTATCTCAAGGCCATCAGACTGCTAAACAGCCATCACTAACTCAGAGAGGCTGCAGTCTACATGGAGACCCAATCACTGGCCACTTTAATAAATGGATCACTCGTCACCTTAAACAATGCCATTTAAAATAATTCCACTTTAATAATGTTTACATATCTTACATTTCTCATATCACATGTATATACTGTATTTTATACCATCTATTGCACCTTGCCTATGCCGCTCGGCCATCGCTCATCCATATATTTATATGTACATATTCTCATTCACTCCTTTTAGATGTGTGTGTATTAGGTAGTTGTTGGGGAACTTGTTAGATGTTAAATACTGCACTGTCTGGAACTAGAAGCACAAGCATTTCGCTACACTTGCATTATCATCTGCTAACCATGTGACCAATAAAATGGGATTTGATTTGATCTCTCTCACTCCCCCTTCCTCTCTCTCCCACTGCTGGTTTGCCTCTAGAGCTAAGCAGAGTTGGTCCTGGAAGTAGTGTTGGAGGGCCAGTAGGGGCAGTAGGGGCATTTCAATGTCCCAGGTCAGTAATGGGGACATTGCCCTGCGTAGGGTGCTGTCTTTTGGATGGGATGTTAAAATGGGTGTCCTGAATCTCTTGTGGTCATTCAAAATCCCATGGCACTTATCGTAAGTGGTTTTAACCCTGCCTTTCTGGCTAAATTCCCAATCTAGCCAACTAATCATCCCCTAATTCCTAATTGGCACTCCTCACCTGTCCACATCATAGCTGATATGTGGTGAGCGTTCTGGCACAAATTGGTTGCCAATTTGAGGGTATTTTCATCCATATCAGGTGAACAGTTTAGAAATTACAGCACTTTTTTGTACATTTTATGGGGAGAAAAAGTATTTGAGAGGGAAGGATAGAATATGCTTCTAAACACTGCTACCATGATTACGGATAGTCCTGTATGAATCATGCATAATGATGAGTGAGAAGACGCACAAATATCATACTTCCCTATAAAAATGCTAACCTCCCCTGTTAATGTAATGGTGAGAGGTTAGCATGTCTTGGGGGTTATGATATAATATGCTAACCTCCCCTGTTATTGTAATGGTGAGAGGTTTAGCATATCTTGAGGGTATGATATAACATGCTAACCTCCCCTGTTATTGTAATGGTGAGAGGTTTAGCATATCTTGAGGGTATGATATAACATGCTAACCTCCCCTGTTATTGTAATGGTGAGAGGTTTAGCATATCTTGGGGGTATGATATAACATGCTAACCTCCCCTGTTATTGTAATGGTGAGAGGTTTAGCATATCTTGAGGGTATGATATAACATGCTAACCTCCCCTGTTATTGTAATGGTGAGAGGTTTAGCATATCTTGAGGGTATGATATAACATGCTAACCTCCCCTGTTATTGTAATGGTGAGAGGTTTAGCATGTCTTGAGGGTATGATATAACATGCTAACCTCCCCTGTTATTGTAATGGTGAGAGGTTTAGCATATCTTGAGGGTACGATATAACATGCTAACCTCCCCTGTTATTGTAATGGTGAGAGGTTTAGCATATCTTGAGGGTATGATATAACATGCTAACCTCCCCTGTTATTGTAATGGTGAGAGGTTTAGCATATCTTGAGGGTATGATATCACATGCTAACCTCCCCTGTTATTGTAATGGTGAGAGGTTTAGCATATCTTGAGGGTATGATATAACATGCTAACCTCCCCTGTTATTGTAATGGTGAGAGGTTTAGCATGTCTTGAGGGTATGATATAACATGCTAACCTCCCCTGTTATTGTAATGGTGAGAGGTTTAGCATATCTTGAGGGTACGATATAACATGCTAACCTCCCCTGTTATTGTAATGGTGAGAGGTTTAGCATATCTTGAGGGTATGATATAACATGCTAACCTCCCCTGTTATTGTAATGGTGAGAGGTTTAGCATATCTTGAGGGTATGATATCACATGCTAACCTCCCCTGTTATTGTAATGGTGAGAGGTTTAGCATATCTTGAGGGTATGATATAACATGCTATCCTGGTAGCATCCACATTCATGTAGAAGTGTTTAGAAACATATTATATTCTTATTTACAATAAAAGCGACTCCAAGATGACACAATACATTATTTACCATTCATTTCTATTGGGCACCAAATAATCTGAAACACAACCTAATTATAAACAGCAAATGCATCCAACAAATTTGAAGAGTCGCAAGTTTGATGTAGTCATTGCGTGCTATATATACAGTACCAGTCAACAGTTTGAACACACCTATTCATTCAAGGGGTTTTCTAATTTTTTAAAACTATTTTCTACATTGTAGAATAATATTGAAGACATCAAAACTATGAAATAACACATATGGAATCATGTAGTAACCAAAAAAAAGTGTTAAACAAATCAAAATATATAAAAAAAATGTTGATTCTTCAAAGTAGCCACCCTTGGCCTTAATGACAGCTTTGCACACTCTTGGCATTTTCTCAACCAGCTTCACCTGCAATGCTTTTCCAACAGTCTTGAAGGAGTTCCCACATATGCTGAGCACTTGTTGGCTGCTTTTCATTCACTCTGCTGTCCAACTCATCCCAAACAATCTCAATTTGGTTGAGGTCGAGTGATTGTGGAGTCCAGGTCATCTGATGCAGCACTCCATCACTCTGCTTCTCGGTCAAATAGCCCTTACACAGCCTGGAGGTGTGTTGGGTCATTGTCCTGTTGAAAACAAATGATAGTCCCACTAAGCGCAACCAGACGGAATGGCGAATGGCTGCAGAATGCTGTGGTAGCCATGTTGGTTAAGTGGGCTTTGAGTTCTAAATAAATCAGACAGTGTCACCAGCAAAGTACCCGCACACCTCCTCCTCCATGCTTCACGGTGGGAACTAAACATGCGGAGATCATCCATTCACCTACTCTGCGTCTCACAAAGACACGGCGGTTGGAACCAAAAATCTCAAATTTGGACTCATCAGACCAAAGGACATATTTCCATCTGTCTAATGTCCATTGCTCGTGTTTCTTGGCCCAAGCAAGTCTCTTCTTCTTATTGGTGTCCTTTAGTAGTGGTTTCTTTGCAGCAATTCAACCGACTCCTCTGAACAGTTGACGTTGAGGTGTGTCTGTTACTTGAACTCTGTGAAGCATTGATTTGGGCTGCAATTTCTGAGGCTGGTAACTCTGATGAACTTATCCTCTGCAGCAGAGCTAACTCTGGGTCTTCCTTTCCTGTGGCGGTCCTCATGAGAGCCAGTTTCATCATAGCGCTTAATGGTTTTTGTGACTGCACTTGAAGAAACTTTCAATGTTCTTAAAATGTTCAGGATTGACTGACCATGTCTTAAAGTAATGATGGACTGTCGTTTCTCTTTGCTTATTTGAGCTGTTCTTGCTATAATATGGATTTATAGGGCTATATTCTGTATACCACCCCTACCTTGTCACAACACAACTGATTGGCTCAAACGCATTAAGAGGCACACCTTTCAATTGAAATGCATTCCAGGAGACTACGTCATGAAGCTGGTTGAGAGAATGCCAAGAGTGTGCAAAGCTGTCATCAAGGCAAAAGGGTGGCTACTTTGAAGAATTTCAAATATGAGAAAAAAGAAGGAACCCACACACTGCACTTGATAGTATCACTGCTCTGGTTAGTATCACTGCTCTGGCTAGTATCACTGCTCTGGATAGTATCACTGCTCTTTATAGTATCACTGCTCTGGCTAGTTTCACTGCTCTGGATAGTATCACTGCTCTGGTTAGTATCACTGCTCTTTATAGTATCACTGCTCTGGTTAGTATCACTGCTCTGGATAGTATCACTGCTCTGGATAGTATCACTGCTCTGACTAGTATCACTACTCTGGCTACTATCACTACTCTGTCTAGTATCACTACTCTGGTTAGTATCACTGCTCTGTCTAATATCACTGCTCTGGATAGTATCACTGCTCTGTCTAGTATCACTGCTCTGGTTAGTATCACTGCTCTGGTTAGTATCACTGCTCTGGTTAGTATCACTACTCTGACTAGTATCACTGCTCTGGATAGTATCACTACTCTGGCTAGTATCACTGCTCTGGATAGTATCACTGCTCTGGATAGTATCACTGCTCTGGATAGTATCACTACTCTGGATAGTATCACTTCTCTGGATAGTATCACTGCTCTGGCTAGTATCACTGCTCTGGATAGTATCACTACTCTGGATAGTATCACTACTCTGGATAAAATCACTGCTCTGTCTAGTCTCACTGCTCTGGATAGTATCACTGCTCTGGCTACTATCACTGCTCTGGATAGTATCACTTCTCTGGATAGTATCACTGCTCTGGATAGTATCACTGCTCTGGCTACTATCACTACTCTGGATAGTATCACTGCTCTGGATAGTATCACTGCTCTGGCTACTATCACTGCTCTGGATAGTATCACTGCTCTGGCTAGTATCACTACTCTGGATAGTATCACTGCTCTGGTTAGTATCACTGCTCTGGATAGTATCACTGCTCTGGATAGTATCACTGCTCTGACTAGTATCACTACTCTGGCTACTATCACTACTCTGTCTAGTATCACTACTCTGGTTAGTATCACTGCTCTGTCTAATATCACTGCTCTGGATAGTATCACTGCTCTGTCTAGTATCACTACTCTGGCTAGTATCACTGCTCTGGTTAGTATCACTGCTCTGGTTAGTATCACTACTCTGACTAGTATCACTGCTCTGGATAGTATCACTACTCTGGCTAGTATCACTGCTCTGGATAGTACCACTGCTCTGGATAGTATCACTGCTCTGGATAGTATCACTACTCTGGATAGTATCACTACTCTGGATAAAATCACTGCTCTGTCTAGTATCACTGCTCTGGATAGTATCACTGCTCTGGCTACTATCACTGCTCTGGATAGTATCACTTCTCTGGATAGTATCACTGCTCTGGATAGTATCACTGCTCTGGCTACTATCACTACTCTGGATAGTATCACTGCTCTGGATAGTATCACTGCTCTGGCTACTATCACTGCTCTGGATAGTATCACTGCTCTGGATAGTATCACTACTCTGGATAGTATCACTTCTCTGGATAGTACCACTGCTCTGGATAGTATCACTGCTCTGGATAGTATCACTACTCTGGATAAAATCACTGCTCTGTCTAGTATCACTGCTCTGGATAGTATCACTACTCTGGATAGTATCACTGCTCTGTCTAGTATCACTGCTCTGGCTAGTATCACTACTCTGGCTAGTATCACTACTCTGGATAGTATCACTGCTCTGACTAGTATCACTGCTCTGGATAGTATCACTACTCTGGCTAGTATCACTGCTCTGTCTAGTATCACTGCTCTGACTAGTATCACTACTCTGGCTAGTATCACTACTCTGGATAGTATCACTGCTCTGACTAGTATCACTACTCTGGATAGTATCACTACTCTGGATAGTTCCACTACTCTGACTAGTATCACTGCTCTGGCTAGTATCACTGCTCTGATAGTATCACTGCTCTGGCTAGTATCACTACTCTGGATAGTATCACTTCTCTGTCTAGTATCACTGCTCTGGTTAGTATCACTGCTTTGGATAGTATCACTATTCTGGTTAGTATCACTACTCTGACTAGTATCACTGCTCTGGTTAGTTTCACTGCTCTGGATGGTATCACTACTCTGACTAGTATCACTGCTCTGACTAGTATCACTGCTCTGGCTAGTATCACTGCTCTGACTAGTATCACTGCTCTGGATAGTATCACTACTCTGGCTAGTATCACTGCTCTGGATAGTACCACTGCTCTGGATAGTACCACTGCTCTGGATAGTATCACGACTCTGGATAGTATCACTTCTCTGGATAGTATCACTGCTCTGGATAGTATCACTGCTCTGGATAGTATCACTGCTCTGGATAGTATCACTACTCTGGTTAGTATCACTGCTCTTTATAGTATCACTGCTCTGGCTAGTTTCACTGCTCTGGATAGTATCACTGCTCTGGTTAGTATCACTGCTCTGGATAGTATCACTGCTCTGGATAGTATGACTGCTCTGACTAGTATCACTACTCTGTCTAGTATCACTACTCTGTCTAGTATCACTACTCTGGTTAGTATCACTGCTCTGTCTAGTATCACTACTCTGGCTAGTATCACTGCTCTGGTTAGTATCACTGCTCTGGTTAGTATCACTACTCTGAATAGTATCACTGCTCTGGATAGTGTCACTACTCTGGCTAGTATCACTGCTCTGGATAGTACCACTGCTCTGGATAGTATCACTGCTCTGGATAGTATCACTGCTCTGGATAGTATCACTACTCTGGATAGTATCACTACTCTGACTAGTATCACTGCTCTGGCTAGTATCACTGCTCTGATAGTATCACTGCTCTGGCTAGTATCACTACTCTGGATAGTATCACTTCTCTGTCTAGTATCACTGCTCTGGTTAGTATCACTGCTTTGGATAGTATCACTATTCTGGTTAGTATCACTACTCTGACTAGTATCACTGCTCTGGTTAGTATCACTGCTCTGGATGGTATCACTACTCTGACTAGTATCACTGCTCTGACTAGTATCACTGCTCTGGCTAGTATCACTGCTCTGACTAGTATCACTGCTCTGGATAGTATCACTGCTCTGGCTAGTATCACTGCTCTGGATAGTACCACTGCTCTGGATAGTACCACTGCTCTGGATAGTATCACTGCTCTGGATAGTATCACTACTCTGGATAGTATCACTTCTCTGGATAGTATCACTGCTCTGGATAGTATCACTGCTCTGGATAGTATCACTACTCTGGATAGTATCACTACTCTGGATAGTATCACTGCTCTGTCTAGTATCACTGCTCTGGATAGTATCACTGCTCTGGCTAGTATCACTACTCTGGATAGTATCACTGATCTGTCTAGTATCACTGCTCTGGCTAGTATCACTACTCTGACTAGTATCACTGCTCTGGATAGTATCACTACTCTGGCTAGTATCACTGCTCTGGTTAGTATCACTGCTCTGGTTAGTATCACTACTCTGACTAGTATCACTGCTCTGGATAGTATCACTACTCTGGCTAGTATCACTGCTCTGGATAGTACCACTGCTCTGGATAGTACCACTGCTCTGGATAGTATCACTGCTCTGGATAGTATCACTGCTCTGGATAGTATCACTACTCTGGATAGTATCACTACTCTGACTAGTATCACTGCTCTGGCTAGTATCACTGCTCTGATAGTATCACTGCTCTGGCTAGTATCACTACTCTGGATAGTATCACTTCTCTGTCTAGTATCACTGCTCTGGTTAGTATCACTGCTTTGGATAGTATCACTATTCTGGTTAGTATCACTACTCTGACTAGAATCACTGCTCTGGTTAGTATCACTGCTCTGGATGGTATCACTACTCTGACTAGTATCACTGCTCTGACTAGTATCACTGCTCTGGCTAGTATCACTGCTCTGACTAGTATCACTGCTCTGGATAGTATCACTACTCTGGCTAGTACCACTGCTCTGGATAGTACCACTGCTCTGGATAGTACCACTGCTCTGGATAGTATCACTGGTCTGGATAGTATCACTACTCTGGATAGTATCACTGCTCTGGATAGTATCACTACTCTGGCTAGTATCACTGCTCTGGATAGTACCACTGCTCTGGATAGTACCACTGCTCTGGATAGTATCACTGCTCTGGATAGTATCACTACTCTGGATAGTATCACTTCTCTGGATAGTATCACTGCTCTGGATAGTATCACTGCTCTGGATAGTATCACTACTCTGGATAGTATCACTACTCTGGATAGTATCACTGCTCTGTCTAGTATCACTGCTCTGGATAGTATCACTGCTCTGGCTAGTATCACTACTCTGGATAGTATCACTGCTCTGTCTAGTATCACTGCTCTGGCTAGTATCACTACTCTGACTAGTATCACTGCTCTGGATAGTATCACTACTCTGGCTAGTATCACTGCTCTGGTTAGTATCACTGCTCTGGTTAGTATCACTACTCTGACTAGTATCACTGCTCTGGATAGTATCACTACTCTGGCTAGTATCACTGCTCTGGATAGTACCACTGCTCTGGATAGTACCACTGCTCTGGATAGTATCACTGCTCTGGATAGTATCACTGCTCTGGATAGTATCACTACTCTGGATAGTATCACTACTCTGACTAGTATCACTGCTCTGGCTAGTATCACTGCTCTGGCTAGTATCACTACTCTGGATAGTATCACTTCTCTGTCTAGTATCACTGCTCTGGTTAGTATCACTGCTTTGGATAGTATCACTATTCTGGTTAGTATCACTACTCTGACTAGAATCACTGCTCTGGTTAGTATCACTGCTCTGGATGGTATCACTACTCTGACTAGTATCACTGCTCTGACTAGTATCACTGCTCTGGCTAGTATCACTGCTCTGACTAGTATCACTGCTCTGGATAGTATCACTACTCTGGCTAGTATCACTGCTCTGGATAGTACCACTGCTCTGGATAGTACCACTGCTCTGGATAGTATCACTGGTCTGGATAGTATCACTACTCTGGATAGTATCACTGCTCTGGATAGTATCACTACTCTGGCTAGTATCACTACTCTGGATAGTATCACTGCTCTGTCTAGTATCACTGCTCTGGCTAGTATCACTACTCTGGCTAGTATCACTACTCTGGATAGTATCACTGCTCTGACTAGTATCACTGCTCTGGATAGTATCACTACTCTGGCTAGTATCACTGCTCTGGTTAGTATCACTGCTCTGGATGGTATCACTGCTCTGGATAGTATCACTGCTCTGGCTAGTATCACTGCTCTGGATAGTACCACTGCTCTGGATAGTACCACTACACTGGATAGTATCACTACTCTGGATAGTACCACTGCTCTGGATAGTACCACTACACTGGATAGTATCACTACTCTGGATTGTATCACTGCCCTGGCTAGTATCACTGCCCTGAATAGTACCACTGCTCGGGATAGTATCACTCCTCTGGCTAGTATCACTGCTCTGGATAGTACCACTGCTCTGGATAGTACCACTGCTCTGGATAGTATCACTACTCTGGATAGTATCACTTCTCTGGATAGTATCACTGCTCTGGATAGTATCACTGCTCTGGATAGTATCACTGCTCTGGCTAGTATCACTGCTCTGGCTAGTATCACTGCCCTGGATAGTACCACTGCTCTGGATAGTACCACTACTCTGGATAGTACCACTGCCCTGGATAGTACCACTGTTATGGATAGTACCACTGCTCTGGATAGTATCACTGCTCTGGTTAGTATCACTAATCTGGATAGTATCACTGCCCTGGATAGTATCACTGCTCTGGATAGCATCACTGCTCTGGATAGTATCACTGCTCTGACTAGTATCACTACTCTGGCTACTATCACTACTCTGTCTAGTATCACTACTCTGGTTAGTATCACTGCTCTGTCTAATATCACTGCTCTGGATAGTATCACTGCTCTGTCTAGTATCACTACTCTGGCTAGTATCACTGCTCTGGTTAGTATCACTGCTCTGGTTAGTATCACTACTCTGACTAGTATCACTGCTCTGGATAGTATCACTACTCTGGCTAGTATCACTGCTCTGGATAGTACCACTGCTCTGGATAGTATCACTGCTCTGGATAGTATCACTACTCTGGATAGTATCACTACTCTGGATAAAATCACTGCTCTGTCTAGTATCACTGCTCTGGATAGTATCACTGCTCTGGCTACTATCACTGCTCTGGATAGTATCACTTCTCTGGATAGTATCACTGCTCTGGATAGTATCACTGCTCTGGCTACTATCACTACTCTGGATAGTATCACTGCTCTGGATAGTATCACTGCTCTGGCTACTATCACTGCTCTGGATAGTATCACTGCTCTGGATAGTATCACTACTCTGGATAGTATCACTTCTCTGGATAGTACCACTGCTCTGGATAGTATCACTGCTCTGGATAGTATCACTACTCTGGATAAAATCACTGCTCTGTCTAGTATCACTGCTCTGGATAGTATCACTACTCTGGATAGTATCACTGCTCTGTCTAGTATCACTGCTCTGGCTAGTATCACTACTCTGGCTAGTATCACTACTCTGGATAGTATCACTGCTCTGACTAGTATCACTGCTCTGGATAGTATCACTACTCTGGCTAGTATCACTGCTCTGTCTAGTATCACTGCTCTGACTAGTATCACTACTCTGGCTAGTATCACTACTCTGGATAGTATCACTGCTCTGACTAGTATCACTACTCTGGATAGTATCACTACTCTGGATAGTTCCACTACTCTGACTAGTATCACTGCTCTGGCTAGTATCACTGCTCTGATAGTATCACTGCTCTGGCTAGTATCACTACTCTGGATAGTATCACTTCTCTGTCTAGTATCACTGCTCTGGTTAGTATCACTGCTTTGGATAGTATCACTATTCTGGTTAGTATCACTACTCTGACTAGTATCACTGCTCTGGTTAGTTTCACTGCTCTGGATGGTATCACTACTCTGACTAGTATCACTGCTCTGACTAGTATCACTGCTCTGGCTAGTATCACTGCTCTGACTAGTATCACTGCTCTGGATAGTATCACTACTCTGGCTAGTATCACTGCTCTGGATAGTACCACTGCTCTGGATAGTACCACTGCTCTGGATAGTATCACTGCTCTGGATAGTATCACTACTCTGGATAGTATCACTTCTCTGGATAGTATCACTGCTCTGGATAGTATCACTGCTCTGGATAGTATCACTACTCTGGTTAGTATCACTGCTCTTTATAGTATCACTGCTCTGGCTAGTTTCACTGCTCTGGATAGTATCACTGCTCTGGTTAGTATCACTGCTCTGGATAGTATCACTGCTCTGGATAGTATGACTGCTCTGACTAGTATCACTACTCTGTCTAGTATCACTACTCTGTCTAGTATCACTACTCTGGTTAGTATCACTGCTCTGTCTAATATCACTGCTCTGGATAGTATCACTGCTCTGTCTAGTATCACTACTCTGGCTAGTATCACTGCTCTGGTTAGTATCACTGCTCTGGTTAGTATCACTACTCTGAATAGTATCACTGCTCTGGATAGTGTCACTACTCTGGCTAGTATCACTGCTCTGGATAGTACCACTGCTCTGGATAGTATCACTGCTCTGGATAGTATCACTGCTCTGGATAGTATCACTACTCTGGATAGTATCACTACTCTGACTAGTATCACTGCTCTGGCTAGTATCACTGCTCTGATAGTATCACTGCTCTGGCTAGTATCACTACTCTGGATAGTATCACTTCTCTGTCTAGTATCACTGCTCTGGTTAGTATCACTGCTTTGGATAGTATCACTATTCTGGTTAGTATCACTACTCTGACTAGTATCACTGCTCTGGTTAGTATCACTGCTCTGGATGGTATCACTACTCTGACTAGTATCACTGCTCTGACTAGTATCACTGCTCTGGCTAGTATCACTGCTCTGACTAGTATCACTGCTCTGGATAGTATCACTGCTCTGGCTAGTATCACTGCTCTGGATAGTACCACTGCTCTGGATAGTACCACTGCTCTGGATAGTATCACTGCTCTGGATAGTATCACTACTCTGGATAGTATCACTGCTCTGGATAGTATCACTGCTCTGGATAGTATCACTGCTCTGGATAGTATCACTACTCTGGATAGTATCACTACTCTGGATAGTATCACTGCTCTGTCTAGTATCACTGCTCTGGATAGTATCACTGCTCTGGCTAGTATCACTACTCTGGATAGTATCACTGCTCTGTCTAGTATCACTGCTCTGGCTAGTATCACTACTCTGACTAGTATCACTGCTCTGGATAGTATCACTACTCTGGCTAGTATCACTGCTCTGGTTAGTATCACTGCTCTGGTTAGTATCACTACTCTGACTAGTATCACTGCTCTGGATAGTATCACTACTCTGGCTAGTATCACTGCTCTGGATAGTACCACTGCTCTGGATAGTACCACTGCTCTGGATAGTATTACTGCTCTGGATAGTATCACTGCTCTGGATAGTATCACTACTCTGGATAGTATCACTACTCTGACTAGTATCACTGCTCTGGCTAGTATCACTGCTCTGATAGTATCACTGCTCTGGCTAGTATCACTACTCTGGATAGTATCACTTCTCTGTCTAGTATCACTGCTCTGGTTAGTATCACTGCTTTGGATAGTATCACTATTCTGGTTAGTATCACTACTCTGACTAGAATCACTGCTCTGGTTAGTATCACTGCTCTGGATGGTATCACTACTCTGACTAGTATCACTGCTCTGACTAGTATCACTGCTCTGGCTAGTATCACTGCTCTGACTAGTATCACTGCTCTGGATAGTATCACTACTCTGGCTAGTATCACTGCTCTGGATAGTACCACTGCTCTGGATAGTACCACTGCTCTGGATAGTATCACTGGTCTGGATAGTATCACTACTCTGGATAGTATCACTGCTCTGGATAGTATCACTACTCTGGCTAGTATCACTACTCTGGATAGTATCACTGCTCTGTCTAGTATCACTGCTCTGGCTAGTATCACTACTCTGGCTAGTATCACTACTCTGGATAGTATCACTGCTCTGACTAGTATCACTGCTCTGGATAGTATCACTACTCTGGCTAGTATCACTGCTCTGGTTAGTATCACTGCTCTGGATGGTATCACTGCTCTGGATAGTATCACTGCTCTGGCTAGTATCACTGCTCTGGATAGTACCACTGCTCTGGATAGTACCACTACACTGGATAGTATCACTACTCTGGATAGTACCACTGCTCTGGATAGTACCACTACACTGGATAGTATCACTACTCTGGATTGTATCACTGCCCTGGCTAGTATCACTGCCCTGAATAGTACCACTGCTCTGGATAGTATCACTCCTCTGGCTAGTATCACTGCTCTGGATAGTACCACTGCTCTGGATAGTACCACTGCTCTGGATAGTATCACTACTCTGGATAGTATCACTTCTCTGGATAGTATCACTGCTCTGGATAGTATCACTGCTCTGGATAGTATCACTGCTCTGGCTAGTATCACTGCTCTGGCTAGTATCACTGCCCTGGATAGTACCACTGCTCTGGATAGTACCACTACTCTGGATAGTACCACTGCCCTGGATAGTACCACTGTTATGGATAGTACCACTGCTCTGGATAGTATCACTGCTCTGGTTAGTATCACTACTCTGGATAGTATCACTGCCCTGGATAGTATCACTACTCTGGATAGTATCACTACTCTGGATAGTATCACTGCTCTGTCTAGTATCACTGCTCTGGATAGTATCACTGCTCTGGCTAGTATCACTGCTCTGGCTAGTATCACTACTCTGGATAGTATCACTGCTCTGTCTAGTATCACTACTCTGGCTAGTATCACTACTCTGGCTAGTATCACTACTCTGGATAGTATCACTGCTCTGACTAGTATCACTGCTCTGGATAGTATCACTACTCTGGTTAGTATCACTGCTCTGGATGGTATCACTACTCTGGATAGTATCACTGCTCTGACTAGTATCACTGCTCTGGATAGTATCACTACTCTGGTTAGTATCACTGCTCTGACTAGTATCACTGCTCTGACTAGTATCACTGCTCTGGATAGTATCACTGCTCTGGTTAGTATCACTGCTCTGGATGGTATCACTACTCTGGATAGTATCACTGCCCTGGATAGTACCACTGCTCTGGATAGTACCACTACTCTGGATAGTACCACTGCCCTGGATAGTACCACTGTTATGGATAGTACCACTGCTCTGGATAGTATCACTGCTCTGGTTAGTATCACTACTCTGGATAGTATCACTGCCCTGGATAGTATCACTACTCTGGATAGTATCACTACTCTGGATAGTATCACTGCTCTGTCTAGTATCACTGCTCTGGATAGTATCACTGCTCTGGCTAGTATCACTACTCTGGATAGTATCACTGCTCTGTCTAGTATCACTGCTCTGGCTAGTATCACTACTCTGGCTAGTATCACTACTCTGGATAGTATCACTGCTCTGACTAGTATCACTGCTCTGGATAGTATCACTACTCTGGTTAGTATCACTGCTCTGGATGGTATCACTACTCTGGATAGTATCACTGCTCTGACTAGTATCACTGCTCTGGATAGTATCACTACTCTGGTTAGTATCACTGCTCTGACTAGTATCACTGCTCTGACTAGTATCACTGCTCTGGATAGTATCACTGCTCTGGTTAGTATCACTGCTCTGGATGGTATCACTACTCTGGATAGTATCACTACTCTGGATAGTATCACTGCTCTGGCTAGTATCACTGCTCTGGATAGTATCACTACTCTGGATAGTATCACTACTCTGGATAGTATCACTGCCCTGGATAGTACCACTGCTCTGGATAGTATCACTGCTCTGGCTAGTATCACTGCTCTGGATAGTATCACTCCTCTGGATAGTATCACTGCTCTGGATAGTACCACTGCTCTGGATAGTATCACTACTCTGGATAGTATCACTGCTCTGGATAGTATCACTGCTCTGGCTAGTATCACTGCTCTGGCTAGTATCACTGCTCTGGCTAGTATCACTGCTCTGGCTAGTATCACTGCCCTGGATAGTATCACTGCTCTTTAATAAGCTTTACAAATCGGCCTCACGGCCTTCGTCAGAATCTCAAATATAAAATAGATTTTGATTTGTTTAAAACTTTTTTGTTTACTACGTGATTCCATAGTTTTGATGCCTTCACAATGATTCTACAATGTAGAAAATAGTAAAAATAAAGAAAAACCCTGGAATGAGTAGGTTTGTCCAAACCTTTGACTGGTACTGTATATATATATGGGACGAAATGCTTAACGTTTTACCACTTTAATAGACATATAAGTGAATTTGTCACAATACATTTGGTCCCATAAAATGAGGGGACTATGCACAAAAAGTGCTGTATTTCTAAACAGTTCTAAACAGTGAAAATACCCTCAAATAAAGCCGACAGTCTGCACTTTTAACCTCATAGTCATTGTATAATTTAAAATCCAAAGTGCTTGAGTACAGAGACAAAACAACCAAACAATGTGTCGCTGTCCCAATACTTTTGGAGATCACTGTAAGTCCAATTAATTAATTACACCTACTCCCGCTCTCTCTCCCTCCCCCTTCCTCAACCCTCCACCCTGTCCCCTCTGTCTTGAATCCAACTCAGCTCTTTATGCCAAGCTTCCCCTAACCTCCCCCCTCTTCCTCTGTGTTGTGAGTGATCTTAGTCAAGGCAGACACCTTTAAATCCTGGTAGGTATTAAGGACCTGTTCACTGCAGGTGGTCATATGAGACAGGGTTCTAGCATGACCAAAATCATGACATGCACAACATTTTAAGCATGACACATGACAATGTTCACAACCCTCCCTCTCTACCCTCCCTCCCTCCCTCTCTACCCACCCACCCCCCTCCCTCCCTCTCTACCCACCCACCCACCCACCTCCCTCCCTCTCTACCCACCCACCTCCCTCCCTCTCTACCCACCCACCCACCTCCCTCCCTCTCTACCCACCCACCCACCTCCCTCCCTCTCTACCCACCCACCCACCTCCCTCCCTACCCACCCCCTCCCTCCCTCTCTACCCACCCACTTCCGTCCTTCTCTACCCACCCACCCACCTCCCTCCCTATCTACCCACCCACCCACCTCCCTCCCTCTCTACCCACCTCCTTTCCTCCCTCTCTACCCTCCCTCCCTCTCCACCCACCCTCCCTCCCTCTCGTCCCTCCCTCCCTCTCTACCCACCCACCTCCCTCCCTCTCTACCCACCCACCTCTCTACCCCACCTCCCTCAATCTCTACCACACCTCTCTACCCCACCTCCCTCCCTCCCTCTCTCCCCCACCTCCCTACCCTCTCTCCCTCTTTACCCCACCTCCCTCCCTCCCTCCCTCTCTACCCCACCTCCCTCCCTCTCTACCCTCCCTCTCTACCCTCCCTCCCTCTCTACCCCACCTCCCTCCCTCTCTACCCTCCCTCCCTCCCTCCATCCTTCCCTCTCTACCCCACCTCCCTCTCTACTCCACCTCCCTCCCTCCCTATCTACCCCACCTCCCTCTCTACTCCACCTCCCTCCCTATCTACCCCACCTCCCTCTCTACTCCACCTCCCTCCCTCCCTATCTACCCCACCTCCCTCTCTACTCCACCTCCCTCCCTCCCTCTCTACCCCACCTCCCTCTCTACCCCACCTCCCTCCCTCCATCCTTCCATCTCTACCCCACCGCCCTCCCTCCCTCTCTACCCCACCTCCCTCTCTACCCCACCTCCCTCCCTCCCTCTCTACCCCACCTCCCTCTCTACCCCATCTCCCTCTCTACCCCACCTCCCTCCCTCCCTCTCTACCCCACCTCCCTCTCTCTACCCCACCTCCCTCCCTCCCTCTCTACCCCACCTCCCTCCCTCTCTACTCCACCTCCCTCCCTCCCTCTCTACCCCACCTCCCTCCCTCCCTCTCTACCCCACCTCCCTCTCTACCCCACCTCCCTCCCTCCCTCTCTACCCCACCTCCCTCCCTCCCTCTCTACCCCACCTCCCTCCCTCCCTCACCTCCCTCCTTCTCTCTCCCCGATCTACTTAAATGCTACTTTGACTCTTGAGTGTTGTAGGTAAAACAATGTTGTTATTAACAGTGAGATAGTTATTTTATTTACCAAGCAACAAATCATGTGTTATCCAATTTATCAAAAACCTACTGATAACAATCTCTCTGTCTCTCCCACACCCCTCTCTACCCTCCCTCCCTCCACTCCTCTCTCTCTAACCCACCCCCCTCCCTCTCTCCCTCCACTCCTCTCTCTCGAACCCACCTCCCTCCCTCTCTCCCCCTCTCTCTCTACCCCCCCCTCCCTCTCTCCTCCCTCCACTCCTCTCTCTCCCCCTCTCTCTCTACCCCTACCCTCCCTCCCTCCCTCCACTCCTCTCTCCCCCTCTCTCTCTAACCCACCTCCCTCCCTCTCTACCCTCCCTCCCTCCCTCCACTCCTCTCTCCCCCTCTCTCTACCCTCCCTCCCTCCACTCCTCTCCCCCTCTCTCTCTAACCCACCTCCCTCCCTCTCTACCCTCCCTCCCTACCCTCCCTCCCTCTCTCCCCCTCTCTCTCTTAGGGTGAGGAGAGGAACAACGTGAACGAGTCTTTAGAGGATCGTTTCAGAGTGTTGGAGCTACAGTACGCTGAGGCTGACAGCCTGCTGCACACCCATAGTTCCATCCTGTTTGATCTGCAGACGCAGGTCCGGAACCTAACCATGACGGTGGAACGGGTTAAACGTAACCCCGGCTGCATGATCAACATTGTCAGGACCAGTCCTCTGCTCAGCGCCCAGGAGGCCCTTCACCCAGGTGCACACAGGCACACACACACACACACACACACACACACACACACACACACACACACACACACACACACACACACACACACACACACACACACACACACACACACACACACACACACACACACACACACACACACACACACACACACACACACACACACACACACACACACAATGATACAACAGGGATGCATCCCGCTAGGCACAGACATCAATTCAACGTCTACAGGGCTTAGTCCCCGTCTTTATACAGACATCTACTGCAGTAGTCTATAGGGCTCAGTCCCCGTCTTTATACAGACATCTACTGCAGTAGTCTACAGGGCTCAGTCCCCGTCTTTATACAGACATCTACTGCAGTAGTCTATAGGGCTCAGTCCCCGTCTTTATACAGACATCTACTGCAGTAGTCTATAGGGCTCAGTCCCCGTCTTTATACAGACATCTACTGCAGTAGTCTACAGGGCTCAGTCCCCGTCTTTATACAGACATCTACTGCAGTAGTCTACAGGGCTCAGTCCCCGTCTTTATACAGACATCTACTGCAGTAGTCTACAGGGCTCAGTCCCCGTCTTTATACAGACATCTACTGCAGTAGTCTACAGGGCTTAGTCCCCGTCTTTATACAGACATCTACTGCAGTAGTCTTTATACAGACATCTACTGCAGTAGTCTACAGGGCTTAGTCCCCGTCTTTATACAGACATCTACTGCAGTAGTCTATAGGGCTCAGTCCCCGTCTTTATACAGACATCTACTGCAGTAGTCTACAGGGCTTAGTCCCCGTCTTTATACAGACATCTACTGCAGTAGTCTACAGGGCTCAGTCCCCGTCTTTATACAGACATCTACTGCAGTAGTCTACAGGGCTCAGTCCCCGTCTTTATACAGACATCTACTGCAGTAGTCTATAGGGCTCAGTCCCCGTCTTTATACAGACATCTACTGCAGTAGTCTATAGGGCTCAGTCCCCGTCTTTATACAGACATCTACTGCAGTAGTCTATAGGGCTCAGTCCCCGTCTTTATACAGACATCTACTGCAGTAGTCTACAGGGCTCAGTCCCCGTCTTTATACAGACATCTACTGCAGTAGTCTATAGGGCTCAGTCCCCGTCTTTATACAGACATCTACTGCAGTAGTCTATAGGGCTCAGTCCCCGTCTTTATACAGACATCTACTGCAGTAGTCTATAGGGCTCAGTCCCCGTCTTTATACAGACATCTACTGCAGTAGTCTACAGGGCTCAGTCCCCGTCTTTGTACAGACATCTACTGCAGTAGTCTACAGGGCTCAGTCCCCGTCTTTATACAGACATCTACTGCAGTAGTCTACAGGGCTCAGTCCCCGTCTTTATACAGACATCTACTGCAGTAGTCTACAGGGCTTAGTCCCCGTCTTTATACAGACATCTACTGCAGTAGTCTACAGGGCTCAGTCCCCGTCTTTATACAGACATCTACTGCAGTAGTCTACAGGGCTCAGTCCCCGTCTTTATACAGACATCTACTGCAGTAGTCTATAGGGCTCAGTCCCCGTCTTTATACAGACATCTACTGCAGTAGTCTACAGGGTTCAGTCCCCGTCTTTATACAGACATCTACTGCAGTAGTCTATAGGGCTCAGTCCCCGTCTTTATACAGACATCTACTGCAGTAGTCTACAGGGCTCAGTCCCCGTCTTTATACAGACATCTACTGCAGTAGTCTATAGGGCTCAGTCCCCGTCTTTATACAGACATCTACTGCAGTAGTCTATAGGGCTCAGTCCCCGTCTTTATACAGACATCTACTGCAGTAGTCTACAGGGCTCAGTCCCCGTCTTTATACAGACATCTACTGCAGTAGTCTATAGGGCTCAGTCCCCGTCTTTATACAGACATCTACTGCAGTAGTCTACAGGGCTCAGTCCCCGTCTTTATACAGACATCTACTGCAGTAGTCTATAGGGCTCAGTCCCCGTCTTTATACAGACATCTACTGCAGTAGTCTATAGGGCTCAGTCCCCGTCTTTATACAGACATCTACTGCAGTAGTCTATAGGGCTTAGTCCCCGTCTTTATACAGACATCTACTGCAGTAGTCTTTATACAGACATCTACTGCAGTAGTCTACAGGGCTCAGTCCCCGTCTTTATACAGACATCTACTGCAGTAGTCTATAGGGCTCAGTCCCCGTCTTTATACAGACATCTACTGCAGTAGTCTATAGGGCTCAGTCCCCGTCTTTATACAGACATCTACTGCAGTAGTCTACAGGGCTCAGTCCCCGTCTTTATACAGACATCTACTGCAGTAGTCTACAGGGCTCAGTCCCCGTCTTTATACAGACATCTACTTTAGTAGTCTACAGGGCTCAGTCCCCGTCTTTATACAGACATCTACTGCAGTATCAATTTTATTTTATATAGCCCTTCGTACATCAGCTAATATCTCAAAGTGCTGTACAGACACCCAGCCTAAAACCCCAAACAGCTAGTAATGCAGGTATAGAAGCACGGTGGCTAGGAAAAACTCCCTAGAAAGGCCAAAACCTAGGAAGAAACCTAGAGAGGAACCAGGCTATGAGGGGTGGCCAGTCCTCTTCTGGCTGTGCCGGGTGGAGATTATAACAGAACTATGCCAAGATGTTCAAAAATGTTCATAAGTGACAAGCATGGTCAAATAATAATCATGAATAATTTTCAGTTGGCTTTTCATAGCCGATCAGTAGTCTATAGGGCTCAGTCCCCGTCTTTATACAGACATGTACTGTAGTTAATTTACATACTGTATCAAACACTTGTTAACTGAAATGGAGAGTGTGGAAAAAAGGCCAAGGACTTGTTGATAATGCAAACAATATTTATACAAATCACACAAACTTCAATCTGTAACCTGTTAAAACCAGTCATATCTGGTTTAATCTGTAATCTGTTAAAAACAGTCAGATCTGGTTTAACCGGTTAAAACCAGTCACATCTGGTTTAATCTGTAATCTGTTAAAACCAGTCACATCTGGTTTAATCTGTAATCTGTTAAAACCCACTCACAGCTGGTCTTTTTTCCCACCTATTTTTCCTCAATGCTGCTGCTGGAAACACACATAATCATTGCAATAGTGTTTAATATTCTAAATTCAAAATGTATTTATTAACTCACCTGTGTCTGTTGGGGTGTGTGTGTGTGTGTGTGTGTGTGTGTGTGTGTGTGTGTGTGTGTGTGTGTGTGTGTGTGTGTGTGTGTGTGTGTGTGTGTGTGTGTGTGTGTGTGTGTGTGTGTGTGTGTGTGTGTGTGTGTGTGTGTGTGTGTGTGTGTGTGTGTGTGTGTGTGTGTGTGTGTGTTCCAGAGGTGCAGCATGTGAGAAACTGTCCAATAGACTGTGCATCACTGTACTATAACGGGGTGTATCGGTCCGGTGTCTACACGGTGGTTCCCTCTCTGAGCTCCCATCCTGTGGAAGTCTACTGTGACATGGACACAGAGGGTAAGACTCACACACACATTTGATAATAGGGTTGTAAAAATCCTGTGAACTTTCCCAGAATTCCCTGGGTTTTCCAAAAAACCTGGTTGGACGATTCCTGGAATTACGAGGGAATAAACAGGAAATCCTCCAACCTGGACTTTTGGGGAAAACCAGGGAATTCTGGGAAAGTGCACATAATTTTGTAACCCTATTATCAAATGTGTAAAGCATTGTAAGTACAACATCAGTGACCTTTTCAAGGGCCTCTTGGTGTAATGGCTAACGTTGGCCTGACTAACAAGGTATCTCCTCTCTCCTGTGTCAGGTGGTGGTTGGACGGTGTTCCAGCGGCGGCAGGATGGGAAGGTGAACTTCAATAGAGGCTGGCAAGACTATAAGGAGGGATTTGGAGAGCTCAGGTATGTCATATTAATTGATTAATTGCCAAGATAATTAGATTAATCTAATTAGTTCATTCACAGTTAACGAGTTAGTTTGGTAATTGACTGTTACTGATTGGCCAGCCAGATATGAATTCTACTCACTAGTGTTCCAAGGTCTGAATCAGTGTCTGATTTTAGAGGGAAAGAAAACCGGATATTATATTTTTGTTCGTTTTACTGTTAGTTTTTCGTTTCTTTTTATGTAACTGAGGTCCTCCGGAGGACCTAGAGCAAGGCGCTTGCAAAGCCAGGATAGTGGGTTTGATTCCTGGGTCTACCCATATGTAAAATATATGCAAGCATGAGTGTAAGTCACTTTGGATAAAAGCTAAATAGCATATATTGTTTGTAAAGTATTTTGCAAAAATTGTGTGAAATGTAGTTTGAATGAAGTTTGTTGTGGTTTAGTTGTGAGATCTGAGTACGAGACTGACTTCCCTGTAGTTCTAGTTCTCCGACTCCCCTGTAATAGAACCCCGACTCCCCTGTAATAGAACTCCGACTCCCCTGTAATAGAACTCCGACTCCCCTGCAATAGAACTCCGACTCCCCTGTAATAGAACTACGACTCCCCTGCAATAGAACTCCGACTCCCCTGTAATAGAACTACGACTCCCCTGCAATAGAACTCCGACTCCCCTGTAATAGAACTACGACTCCCCTGCAATAGAACTCCGACTCCCCTGCAATAGAACTCCGACTCCCCTGCAATAGAACTCCGACTCCCCTGCAATAGAACTCCGACTCCCCTGCAATAGAACTCCGACTCCCCTGTAATAGAACTCCGACTCCCCTGTAATAGAACTCCGACTCCCCTGTAATAGAACTCCGACTCCCCTGCAATAGAACTCCGACTCCCCTGCAATAGAACTACGACTCCCCTGCAATAGAACTCCGACTCCCCTGCAATAGAACTCCGACTCCCCTGCAATAGAACTCCGACTCCCCTGTAATAGAACTCCGACTCCCCTGTAATAGAACCCCGACTCCCCTGTAATAGAACTCCGACTCCCCTGCAATAGAACCCCGACTCCCCTGTAATAGAACTACGACTCCCCTGTAATAGAACTACGACTCCCCTGCAATAGAACTCCGACTCCCCTGCAATAGAACTCCGACTCCCCTGTAATAGAACCACGACTCCCCTGCAATAGAACTCCGACTCCCCTGTAATAGAACTCCGACTCCCCTGTAATAGAACTACGACTCCCCTGTAATAGAACCACGACTCCCCTGTAATAGAACCACGACTCCCCTGCAATAGAACTCCGACTCCCCTGTAATAGAACCCCGACTCCCCTGTAATAGAACTACGACTCCCCTGTAATAGAACTCCGACTCCCCTGTAATAGAACTACGACTCCCCTGCAATAGAACCCCGACTCCCCTGCAATAGAACCCCGACTCCCCTGTAATAGAACTACGACTCCCCTGCAATAGAACTCCGACTCCCCTGCAATAGAACCCCGACTCCCCTGCAATAGAACTCCGACTCCCCTGCAATAGAACCCCGACTCCCCTGTAATAGAACTCCGACTCCCCTGCAATAGAACTCCGACTCCCCTGCAATAGAACCCCGACTCCCCTGCAATAGAACTCCGACTCCCCTGCAATAGAACCCCGACTCCCCTGCAATAGAACTCCGACTCCCCTGCAATAGAACCCCGACTCCCCTGTAATAGAACTCCGACTCCCCTGCAATAGAACTCCGACTCCCCTGCAATAGAACCCCGACTCCCCTGCAATAGAACTCCGACTCCCCTGCAATAGAACTATGACTCCCCTGTAATAGAACTCCGACTCCCCTGCAATAGAACTCCGACTCCCCTGCAATAGAACCCCGACTCCCCTGTAATAGAACTCCGACTCCCCTGCAATAGAACTCAGACTCCCCTGCAATAGAACTCCGACTCCCCTGTAATAGAACTCCGACTCCCCTGCAATAGAACTCCGACTCCCCTGCAATAGAACTCAGACTCCCCTGCAATAGAACTCCGACTCCCCTGTAATAGAACTCCGACTCCCCTGCAATAGAACTCCGACTCCCCTGCAATAGAACCCCGACTCCCCTGTAATAGAACCCCGACTCCCCTGTAATAGAACCCCGACTCCCCTGTAATAGAACTCCGACTCCCCTGCAATAGAACTCAGACTCCCCTGCAATAGAACTCCGACTCCCCTGCAATAGAACTCAGACTCCCCTGCAATAGAACTCAGACTCCCCTGCAATAGAACTCCGACTCCCCTGCAATAGAACTCAGACTCCCCTGCAATAGAACTCCGACTCCCCTGCAATAGAACTCCGACTCCCCTGCAATAGAACTCAGACTCCCCTGCAATAGAACTCCGACTCCCCTGTAATAGAACTCCGACTCCCCTGCAATAGAACTCCGACTCCCCTGCAATAGAACCCCGACTCCCCTGTAATAGAACCCCGACTCCCCTGTAATAGAACCCCGACTCCCCTGTAATAGAACTCCGACTCCCCTGCAATAGAACTCCGACTCCCCTGTAATAGAACTCCGACTCCCCTGTAATAGAACTCCGACTCCCCTGTAATAGAACTCCGACTCCCCTGCAATAGAACTCCGACTCCCCTGCAATAGAACTCCGACTCCCCTGCAATAGAACTCCGACTCCCCTGCAATAGAACTCCGACTCCCCTGCAATAGAACTCCGACTCCCCTGCAATAGAACTCCGACTCCCCTGCAATAGAACTCAGACTCCCCTGCAATAGAACTCAGACTCCCCTGCAATAGAACTACGACTCCCCTGTAATAGAACCACGACTCCCCTGCAATAGAACTCCGACTCCCCTGCAATAGAACTCCGACTCCCCTGCAATAGAACTCCGACTCCCCTGCAATAGAACTCCGACTCCCCTGCAATAGAACCCCGACTCCCCTGCAATAGAACTACGACTCCCCTGTAATAGAACCCCGACTCCCCTGTAATAGAACCCCGACTCCCCTGCAATAGAACTCCGACTCCCCTGTAATAGAACTCCGACTCCCCTGTAATAGAACTACGACTCCCCTGTAATAGAACTCCGACTCCCCTGTAATAGAACTCCGACTCCCCTGTAATAGAACCCCGACTCCCCTGTAATAGAACTACGACTCCCCTGTAATAGAACTCCGACTCCCCTGTAATAGAACCCCGACTCCCCTGTAATAGAACTCCGACTCCCCTGTAATAGAACTCCGACTCCCCTGCAATAGAACTCCGACTCCCCTGTAATAGAACTCCGACTCCCCTGTAATAGAACTCCGACTCCCCTGTAATAGAACCCCGACTCCCCTGTAATAGAACTACGACTCCCCTGTAATAGAACTCCGACTCCCCTGCAATAGAACTCCGACTCCCCTGTAATAGAACCCCGACTCCCCTGTAATAGAACCCCGACTCCCCTGCAATAGAACTCCGACTCCCCTGTAATAGAACTACGACTCCCCTGTAATAGAACCACGACTCCCCTGTAATAGAACTCCGACTCCCCTGCAATAGAACTCAGACTCCCCTGCAATAGAACTCAGACTCCCCTGCAATAGAACTCCGACTCCCCTGCAATAGAACTCAGACTCCCCTGCAATAGAACTCAGACTCCCCTGCAATAGAACTCAGACTCCCCTGCAATAGAACTCCGACTCCCCTGCAATAGAACTCCGACTCCCCTGTAATAGAACTCCGACTCCCCTGTAATAGAACTCCGACTCCCCTGTAATAGAACTCCGACTCCCCTGCAATAGAACTCCGACTCCCCTGCAATAGAACTCCGACTCCCCTGCAATAGAACTCCGACTCCCCTGCAATAGAACTCCGACTCCCCTGCAATAGAACTCCGACTCCCCTGCAATAGAACTCCGACTCCCCTGCAATAGAATTCAGACTCCCCTGCAATAGAACTCAGACTCCCCTGCAATAGAACTACGACTCCCCTGTAATAGAACCACGACTCCCCTGCAATAGAACTCCGACTCCCCTGCAATAGAACTCCGACTCCCCTGCAATAGAACTCCGACTCCCCTGCAATAGATCTCCGACTCCCCTGCAATAGAACCCCGACTCCCCTGCAATAGAACTACGACTCCCCTGTAATAGAACCCCGACTCCCCTGTAATAGAACCCCGACTCCCCTGCAATAGAACTCCGACTCCCCTGTAATAGAACTCCGACTCCCCTGTAATAGAACTACGACTCCCCTGTAATAGAACTCCGACTCCCCTGTAATAGAACCCCGACTCCCCTGTAATAGAACTACGACTCCCCTGTAATAGAACTCCGACTCCCCTGTAATAGAACCCCGACTCCCCTGTAATAGAACTCCGACTCCCCTGTAATAGAACCCCGACTCCCCTGCAATAGAACTCCGACTCCCCTGTAATAGAACTCCGACTCCCCTGTAATAGAACTCCGACTCCCCTGTAATAGAACCCCGACTCCCCTGTAATAGAACTACGACTCCCCTGTAATAGAACTCCGACTCCCCTGCAATAGAACTCCGACTCCCCTGTAATAGAACCCCGACTCCCCTGTAATAGAACCCCGACTCCCCTGCAATAGAACTCCGACTCCCCTGTAATAGAACTACGACTCCCCTGTAATAGAACCACGACTCCCCTGTAATAGAACTCCGACTCCCCTGCAATAGAACTCAGACTCCCCTGCAATAGAACTCAGACTCCCCTGCAATAGAACTCCGACTCCCCTGCAATAGAACTCAGACTCCCCTGCAATAGAACTCAGACTCCCCTGCAATAGAACTCAGACTCCCCTGCAATAGAACCCCGACTCCCCTGTAATAGAACTCCGACTCCCCTGTAATAGAACTCTGACTCCCCTGCAATAGAACTCAGACTCCCCTGCAATAGAACCCCGACTCCCCTGTAATAGAACCACGACTCCCCTGTAATAGAACTCAGACTCCCCTGCAATAGAACTCAGACTCCCCTGCAATAGAACTCCGACTCCCCTGCAATAGAACTCCGACTCCCCTGCAATAGAACTCAGACTCCCCTGCAATAGAACCCTGACTCCCCTGTAATAGAACTCCGACTCCCCTGTAATAGAACTCCGACTCCCCTGCAATAGAAGTCCGACTCCCCTGCAATAGAAGTCCGACTCCCCTGCAATAGAACTCTGACTCCCCTGCAATAGAACTCCGACTCCCCTGTAATAGAACCCCGACTCCCCTGCAATAGAACTCCGACTCCCCTGTAATAGAACTACGACTCCCCTGTAATAGAACCACGACTCCCCTGTAATAGAACTCCGACTCCCCTGCAATAGAACTCAGACTCCCCTGCAATAGAACTCAGACTCCCCTGCAATAGAACTCCGACTCCCCTGCAATAGAACTCAGACTCCCCTGCAATAGAACTCAGACTCCCCTGCAATAGAACTCAGACTCCCCTGCAATAGAACTCCGACTCCCCTGCAATAGAACTCCGACTCCCCTGTAATAGAA
>NC_092119.1:4354093-4384093 GCF_045679555.1 Salvelinus alpinus
CTCCGACTCCCCTGTAATAGAACCCCGACTCCCCTGTAATAGAACTCCGACTCCCCTGTAATAGAACTCCGACTCCCCTGTAATAGAACTCCGACTCCCCTGCAATAGAACCACGACTCCCCTGCAATAGAACCCCGAGTCCCCTGCAATAGAACTCCGACTCCCCTGTAATAGAACCCCGACTCCCCTGTAATAGAACCACGACTCCCCTGCAATAGAACTCCGACTCCCCTGCAATAGAACTCCGACTCCCCTGCAATAGAACTCCGACTCCCCTGTAATAGAACCCCGACTCCCCTGCAATAGAACTCCGACTCCCCTGCAATAGAACTCCGACTCCCCTGTAATAGAACCCCGACTCCCCTGTAATAGAACCACGACTCCCCTGCAATAGAACTCTGACTCCCCTGTAATAGAACTCTGACTCCCCTGGAATAGAACTCTGACTCCCCTGGAATAGAACTCCGACTCCCCTGTAATAGAACCCCGACTCCCCTGCAATAGAACCACGACTCCCCTGTAATAGAACTCTGACTCCCCTGTAATAGAACTCTGACTCCCCTGGAATAGAACTCTGACTCCCCTGGAATAGAACTCTGACTCCCCTGTAATAGAACTCCGACTCCCCTGTAATAGAACTCCGACTCCCCTGGAATAGAACTCCGACTCCCCTGCAATAGAACCACGACTCCCCTGTAATAGAACTCTGACTCCCCTGTAATAGAACTCTGACTCCCCTGTAATAGAACTCTGACTCCCCTGCAATAGAACCACGACTCCCCTGCAATAGAACCCCGACTCCCCTGTAATAGAACCCCGACTCCCCTGCAATAGAACCCCGACTCCCCTGCAATAGAACCCCGACTCCCCTGCAATAGAACTCCGACTCCCCTGTAATAGAACTCCGACTCCCCTGTAATAGAACCCCGACTCCCCTGTAATAGAACCCCGACTCCCCTGCAATAGAACCCCGACTCCCCTGCAATAGAACCCCGACTCCCCTGCAATAGAACTCCGACTCCCCTGGAATAGAACTCCGACTCCCCTGGAATAGAACTCCGACTCCCCTGGAATAGAACTCCGACTCCCCTGGAATAGAACCCCGACTCCCCTGTAATAGAACCCCGACTCCCCTGCAATAGAACTCCGACTCCCCTGGAATAGAACTCCGACTCCCCTGGAATAGAACTCCGACTCCCCTGGAATAGAACTCCGACTCCCCTGGAATAGAACTCCGACTCCCCTGTAATAGAACCCCGACTCCCCTGCAATAGAACCCCGACTCCCCTGGAATAGAACCCCGACTCCCCTGCAATAGAACTCCGACTCCCCTGCAATAGAACCCCGACTCCCCTGTAATAGAACTCCGACTCCCCTGTAATAGAACTCCGACTCCCCTGTAATAGAACTCCGACTCCCCTGTAATAGAACTCCGACTCCCCTGTAATAGAACTCCGACTCCCCTGTAATAGAACTCCGACTCCACCTGTAATAGAACTCCGACTCCCCTGTAATAGAACTCCGACTCCCCTGTAATAGAACTCCGACTCCCCTGTAATAGAACTCCGACTCCCCTGTAATAGAACTCCGACTCCCCTGTAATAGAACTCCGACTCCCCTGTAATAGAACTCCGACTCCCCTGTAATAGAACTCCGACTCCCCTGTAATAGAACTCCGACTCCCCTGTAATAGAACTCTGACTCCCCTGGAATAGAACCCCGACTCCCCTGTAATAGAACTCTGACTCCCCTGCAAAAGAACTCTGACTCCCCTGTAATAGAACTCTGACTCCCCTGTAATAGAACTCTGACTCCCCTGTAATAGAACTCTGACTCCCCTGTAATAGAACCCTGACTCCCCTGTAATAGAACTCTGACTCCCCTGTAATAGAACCCCGACTCCCCTGTAATAGAACTCCGACTCCCCTGCAATAGAACTCCGACTCCCCTGCAATAGAACTCTGACTCCCCTGTAATAGATTTCTGACTCCCCTGTAATAGAACTCCGACTCCCCTGTAATAGAACTCTGACTCCCCTGGAATAGAACCCCGACTCCCCTGTAATAGAACTCTGACTCCCCTGCAAAAGAACTCTGACTCCCCTGTAATAGAACTCTGACTCCCCTGTAATAGAACTCTGACTCCCCTGTAATAGAACTCTGACTCCCCTGTAATAGAACCCTGACTCCCCTGTAATAGAACTCTGACTCCCCTGTAATAGAACCCCGACTCCCCTGCAATAGAACTCTGACTCCCCTGTAATAGAACTCCGACTCCCCTGCAATAGAACTCCGACTCCCCTGCAATAGAACTCTGACTCCCCTGTAATAGATTTCTGACTCCCCTGTAATAGAACTCTGACTCCCCTGTAATAGAACTCCGACTCCCCTGCAATAGAACTCCGACTCCCCTGCAATAGAACTCCGACTCCCATGTAATAGAACTCTGACTCCCCTGTAGGTCTGAGTACTGGTTGGGGAACGAACACATTCACCACCTGTCCACCCAGGGAGACTACAGCCTCAGGATAGACCTGGAGGACTGGACACATCACCACAAACATGCCTTCTACCAGAGCTTCAGGTATAGTAAAACACACACACATGTTATCCTACCTGCCTGCATGTGTGAGCGTGTTAACACTCTCCTGTGTGTGTGTGTAGTATTGAAGATGAGGAGAACCACTACCTGCCTGCATGTGTGAGCGTGTTAACACTCTCCTGTGTGTGTGTGTAGTATTGAAGATGAGGAGAACCACTACCTGCCTGCATGTGTGAGCGTGTTAACACTCTCCTGTGTGTGTGTGTAGTATTGAAGATGAGGAGAACCACTACCGCCTGCATGTGTCAGGCTACAGTGGGACAGTAGAGGACTCGTTCAGCTGGTACCATGATAAACAGGACTTCAGTACTCCAGACACGGGGGATATCTGTGCTGAGATCTCACACGCTGGCTGGTGGTACCACCAGTGTTTCTATGCCAACCTCAATGGAGTCTACTACAAGGTAGCACACACACACAGAAAGAATTCAGGCCGCTTGACTTTTTCCACATTTTGTTACGTTACAGCCTTATTCTAAAATGGATTTACATTGAGAGAAAAAAACGATCTACACACAATACCCCATAATTACAAAGCAAAAAAAGTTTGTTATTTTTAAATTTTTTGCAAATGTTTAAAAAACTGAAATCACATTTACATAAGTATTCAGGCCCTTTACTCAGTACTTTGTTGAAGCACCTTTGGCAGCGATTACAGCCTCGATTCTTCTTGGGTATGACGCTACAAACTTGACACACCTGTATTTGGGGAGTTTCTCCCATTCTTCTATGCAGATCCTCTCAAGCTCTGTGAGGTTATTTTTAGGTCTCTCCAGAGATGTTCGATCAGGTTGAAGTCCGGGCTCTGGCTCTGCTACTCAAGGACATTCAGAGACTTGTCGGGAAGCCACTCCTGCCTTGTCTTGGCTGTGTGCTCAGGGTCATTGTCCTGCTGGAAGGTGAACCTTCGCCACAGTCTGAGGTCCTGAGCGCTCTGGAGCAGGTTTTCTCTCTGTACTTTGCTCCATTCATATTTCCCTCGATCCTGAGAAATCTCCCAGTCCCTGACGCTGAAAAACATCTCCACAGCATGAAGCTGTCCCCACCATGTTTCACTGTAGGGATGGTGTCAGTTTCCTCCAGGTTGGCATTCAGGCCAAAGAGTTCAATCTTGGTTTCATCAGACCAGAGCATCTTGTTTCTCATAGTCTGAGAGTCCTTTAGGTGCCTTTTGGCAAAACTCCAAGTGGGCTGTAATGCGCCTTTTTACTGAGGAGTGGCTTCCATCTGGCCACTTTATGGGCTCCCGAGTGGCGCAGCGGTCTAAGGCACTGCATCTCAGTGCTAGAGGCATCACTACAGACCCTGGTTCGATTCCAGGCTGTATCACAACTGGCCATGATTGGGAGTCCCATAGGCCGGTGCACAATTGGCATAGCGTAGTTAGGGTTTGTAAATAAGAATTTGTTCTCAACCGACTTGCTTAGTTAAATAAAGGTTCAATAAAATAAATTAAAATTGGTGGAGTGCTGCAGAGATGGTTGTCCTTCTGGAATGTTCTTCCATCTCCACAGAGGAACTCTGGAGCTCTGTTAGAGTGACCAAGGCCCATCTCCCCTGACTGCTCAGTTTGCCAGCTCTAGGAAGAGTCTTGGTGGTTCCAAACTTCTTCCGTTTAAGAATGATGGAGGCCACTGTATTCTTGGGGGCCTTCAGTGCCGCAACATAATCCTGTCTCGGCGTTATACGGACAATTCCTTCATCCTCATGGCTTGGTTTTTGCTCTGACATGCCCTATCAACTGTGGGACCTTATATAGACAGGTGTGCATTTCCAAATCATGTCCAATCAATTGAATTTACCACAGGTGGACTCCAATCAAGTTGTAGAAACATCTCAGGGATGATCAATGGAAATGGGATGCAGCTGAGCTCAATTTTGAGTCTCATAGCAAATACTGATGTAATACTTACAGTTGAAGTCTGAAGTTTACATACACTTAGGTTGGTGTCATTAAAACTCGTTTTTCAACCACTCCACAAATTTCTTGTTAACAAGCTATAGTTTTGTCAAGTCGGTTAGGACATCTACGTTGTGCATGACACAAGTACTTTTTCCAACAATTGTTTACAGACAGATTATTTCACTAATAATTCACTGTATCACAATTCCAGTGGGTCAAAAGTTTACACAGACTAAGTTGACTGTGCCTTTCAACAGCTTGGAAAATTCCAGAAAATATGTCATGGATTTAGAAGCTTCTGATAGGCTAATTGACATAATTTGAGTCAATTGGAGGTGTACCTGTGGATGTATTTCAAGGCCTACCTTCAAACTCAGTGCCTCTTTGTTTGACTTCATGGGAAAATCAAAAGAAATCAGCCAAGACCTCAGAAAAAAAATCGTAAACCTCCACAAGTCTGGTTCATCCTTGGGAGCAATTTCCAGACGCCTGAAGGTACCACGTTCGTCTGTGCAAACAATAGTATGCAAGTATAAACACCATGGGACCATGCAGCCGTCATACCGCTCAGGAAGGAGATGTGTTCTGTCTCCTAGAGATGAGCGTACTTTGGTGCGAAAAGTGCAAATCAATCCCAGAACAACAGCAAAGGACCTTGTGAAGATTCTGGAGGAAACAGGTACAAAAGTATCTATATCCACAGTAAAACGAGTCCTATATCGACATAACCTGAAAGGCGGCTCAGCAAGGAAGAAACCACTGCTCCAAAACCGCCATAAAAAAGACAGACTACGGTTTGCAACTGCACATGGGGACAAAGATCATACTTTTTGGAGAAATTATGAAACAAAAACATAACTGTTTGGCCATAATGACCATCGTTATGTTTGGAGGAAAAAGGGGGAGGCTTGCAAGCCGAAGAACACCATCCCAACCGTGAAGCACGGGGGTGGCAGCATCATGTTGTGGGGGTGCTTTGCTGCAGGGCGGACTGGTGCACTTCACAAAATAGATGGCATCATGAGGCAGGAAAATTATGTGGATATATTGAAGCAACATCTCAAGACATCAGTCAGGAAGTTAAAGCTTGGTGGCAAATGGGACTTTCAAATGGACAATGAACCCAAGCATACTTCCAAAGTTGTGGCAAAATGGCTTAAGGACAACAAAGTTAAAGTATTAGGATGGCCATCACAAAGCCCAGACCTCAATCCCATAGAACATTTGTGGGCAGAACTGAAAAAGCTTGTGCGAGCAAGGATGCCTACAAACCTGACTCAGTTATACCAGCTCTGTCAGGAGGAATGGGCCAAAATTTACACAACTTATTGTGGTAAGCTTGTGGAAGGCTACCCAAAAAGTTTGACCCAAGTTAAACAATGTAAAGGCAATGCTACCAAATACTAATTGAGTGTATGTAAACTTCTGACCCACTGGGAATGTGATGAAATAAATAAAAGCTGAAATAAATCATTCTCTCTACTATTATTCTGACATTTCACATTCTTAAAATAAAGTGGTGATCCTAACTGACCTAAGACAGGGAATTTTTACTAGGATTAAATGTCAGGAATTGTGAAAAACGGAGTTTAAATTTATTTGGCTAAGATGTATGTAAACTTCCGACTTCAACTGTATGTAAACTTCCGACTTCAACTGTATGGAAACTTCTGACTTCAACTGTATATAAATGTAATATTTCTGTAATAGTTTTTATTTTTATACAGTGAGGGAAAAAAGTATTTGATCCCCTGCTGATTTTGTACGTTTGCCCACTGACAAAGAAATGATCAGTCTATAATTTTAATGGTAGGTTTATTTGAACAGTGAGAGACAGAATAACAACAAAAAAATCCAGAAAAACGCATGTCAAAAACGTTATAAATTGATTTGCATTTTAATGAGGGAAATAAGTATTTGACCCCCTCTCAATCAGAAAGATTTCTGGCTCCCAGGTGTCTTTCATACAGGTAACGAGCTGAGATTAGGAGCACACTCTTAAAGGGAGTGCTCCTAATCTCAGTTTCTTACCTGTATAAAAGACACCTGTCCACAGAAGCAATCAATCAATCAGATTCCAAACTCTCCACCATGGCCAAGACCAAAGAGCTCTCCAAGGATGTCAGGGACAAGATTGTAGATCAACACAAGGCTGGAATGGGCTACAAGACCATTGCCAAGCAGCTTGGTGAGAAGGTGACAACAGTTGGTGCGATTATTCGCAAATGGAAGAAACACAAAAGAACTGTCAAACTCCCTTGGCCTAGGGCTCCATGCAAGATCTCACCTCGTGGAGTTGCAATGATCATGAGAATGGTGAGGAATCAGCCCAGAACTACACAGGAGGATCTTGTCAATGATCTCAAGGCAGCTGGGACCATAGTCACCAAGAAAACAATTGGTAACACACTACGCCGTGAAGGACTGAAATCCTGCAGCGCCCGCAAGGTCCCCCTGCTCAAGAAAGCACATATACATGCCCGTCTGAAGTTTGCCAATGAACATCTGAATGATTCAGAGGACAACTGGGTGAACATGTTGTGGTCAGATGAGACCAAAATGGAGTTCTTTGGCATCAACTCAACTTGCCGTGTTTGGAGGAGGAGGAATGCTGCCTATGACCCCAAGAAACCATCCCCACCGTCAAACATGGCGGTGGAAACATTATGCTTTGGGGGTGTTTTTCTGCTAAGGGGACAGGACAACTTCACCGCATCAAAGGGACGATGGACGGGGCCATGTACCGTCAAATCTTGGGTGAAAACCTCCTTCCCTCAGCCAGGGTATTGAAAATGGGTCGTGGATGGGTATTCCAGCATGACAATGACCCAAAACACACGGCCAAGGCAACAAAGGAGTGGCTCAAGAAAAAGCACATTAAGGTCCTGGAGTGGCCTAGCCAGTCTCCAGACCTTAATCCCATAGAAAATCTGTGGAGGGAGCTGAAGGTTCGAGTTGCCAAATGTCAGTCTCGAAACCTTAATGACTTGAAGAAGATCTGCAAAGAGGAGTGGGACAAAATCTCTCCTGAGATGTGTGCAAACCTGGTGGCCAACTACAAGAAACATCTGACCTCTGTGATTGCCAACAAGGGTTTTGCCACCAAGTACTAAGTCATGTTTTGCAGAGGGGTCAAATACTTATTTCCCTCATTAAAATGCAAATCAATTTATAAAATTTTTGACATGCGTTTTTCTGGATTTTTTTGTTGATATTCTGTCTCTCACTGTTCAAATAAACCTACCATTAAAATTACAGACTGATAATTTCTTTGTCAGTGGGCAAACGTACAAAATCAGCAGGGGATCAAATACTTTTTTCCCTCACTGTACATTTGCAATAATTTCTAAAAAAAACTATTTTTGCTTTGTCATTAAGGGGTATTGTGTGTAGATTGATGAGGGGGGAAAAAACTATTTAATTCATTTTAGAATAAGGCTGTAACGTAACAAAGTAGGGAAAAAGTCAAAGCGTCTGAATACTTTCTGAATGCACTGTACACACACAAATTGCAGCCAAAACAAAAGTAAGGTTATTTGCATCAGATGTGGTAGTCTATTTATTTCTCTCTCTCTGTGTGTGTGTGTGTGTGTGTGTGTGTGTGTGTGTGTGTGTGTGTGTGTGTGTGTGTGTGTGTGTGTGTGTGTGTGTGTGTGTGTGTTCCAGGGTGGACGGTACTCATCTAAAGCCAAGACCCTGCTGGGTCCTGACGGTGTAGTATGGTACAGCTGGAAAGACTCAGACTACTACTCTCTCAGGAAGACCTCTATGATGATACGACCTAGAACCTTCCGACCGCGCCTGTCGCCGTGACGACAGCCCGAACCGACACACCGGCGGCACCGTGGGAGACCTGCTGACGTCACCGTGGGACGGGACGTAGGATTGTCGTGACGTTACAGGAAGAGGTGGAATAGGATTGAGGCCGTTGGCTGAGGGCTCATGAGAGAAGTCCCGTCCCTACCAGCGGGCCAAGAGGACTGGAGAAAACACGAGGAGAACGCTGCAATGGGATTGTGTCCAACTGTTTATGGAGTCTAAGAGAGCGTGTATGTGCTTTCTTTCTACTTTTGAAATACTGTTCCCAGGAGCCCTCAGACAAACTGTCCTGCTCTTCCACTGGAGGACCTTTCACAAACTGTCCTGCTCTTCCACTGGAGGACCTTACACAAACTGTCCTGCTCTTCCACTGGAGGACCTTACACAAACTGTCCTGCTCTTCCACTGGAGGGACTTACACAAACTGTCCTGCTCTTCCCCTGGAGGGCCTTACACAAACTGTCCTGCTCTTCCACTGGAGGACCTTACACAAACTGTCCTGCTCTTCCACTGGAAGGACTTACACAAACTGTCCTGCTCTTCCACTGGAGGGCCTTACACAAACTGTCCTGCTCTTCCACTGGAGGACCTTACACAAACTGTCCTGCTCTTCCACTGGAGGGCCTTACACAAACTGTCCTGCTCTTCCACTGGAGGGCCTTACACAAACTGTCCTGCTCTTCCACTGGAGGACCTTACACAAACTGTCCTGCTCTTCCACTGGAGGGCCTTACACAAACTGTCCTGCTCTTCCACTGGAGGACCTTACACAAACTGTCCTGCTCTTCCACTGGAGGGACTTACACAAACTGTCCTGCTCTTCCACTGGAGGGCCTTACACAAACTGTCCTGCTCTTCCACTGGAGGGCCTTACACAAACTGTCCTGCTCTTCCACTGGAGGGCCTTACACAAACTGTCCTGCTCTTCCACTGGAGGACCTTACACAAACTGTCCTGCTCTTCCACTGGAGAGATTTACACTACTGGAAATACATACATACTGTACATTCTGCCCTGCTATTCCTCTGTCTATACTGTGAATACTTACGTACATCTGTGAATGTCAGTTTCTGTCAACTTGTTACTGCTTCATTCGCTATGAGATCTACAGTTATGTGATAAAGTAAGTACACCCTCATATTTGACCACATGTATATTTGAGCTAAACTCAAACCACATTCATTGATAAAGGTAACCCAATTGAACAAATAACCCCCCCAAAAATTGTACTACAAAAATGTTATGCAATTAAAATAAATAATATTTTCTTATGTGGAAAAAGTTAGTACACCCCTACCTTTACCATCACATAACGTGGCTCAAATTGGAATCAGGTGCACCAAAACAGGTGACAAAGATTAGAACATCATTAGAGAGAACCTTGGGAGGGTCCAGCGTTCCATAAAGATTAGAACATCATTAGAGAGAACCTTGGGAGGGTCCAGCCTTCCATAAAGATTAGAACATCATTAGAGAGAACCTTGGGAGGGTCCAGCCTTCCATAAAGATTAGAACATCATTAGAGAGAACCTTGGGAGGGTCCAGCGTTCCATAAAGATTAGAACATCATTAGAGAGAATCTTGGGAGGGTCCAGCCTTCCATAAAGATTAGAACATCATTAGAGAGAACCTTGGGAGGGTCCAGCGTTCCATAAAGATTAGAACATCATTAGAGAGAACCTTGGGAGGGTCCAGCCTTCCATAAAGATTAGAACATCATTAGAGAGAACCTTTGGAGGGTCCAGCGTTCCATAAAGTTTAGAACATCATTAGAGAGAATCTTGGGAGGGTCCAGCGTTCCATAAAGATTAGAACATCATTAGAGAGAACCTTGGGAGGGTCTAGCCTTCCATAAAGATTAGAAACTTTGTCTAGTTTGGTCTTAACCATCTGGGTGTTTGGTAACACATCATGCCAAGATCAACATATATATCTGAGGCTCTCAGAAGAAAATATTATTGATGCCCATGATTCTGGGATGGGGTTACAAATCCATTTCCAAGCAATTCGAAGTACATCGTTCCACTGTCCGACGGATCAGCTACAAATTGAGAAAAATTCCAGACCACTGACAATCTACCTATAGGACAGGTCGTCCCACCAAATTCAGCCTAAGAGCTGACCGAAAAATGCTCTCTAAGAACCCCTGGGTAACATCCAGGGATCTACAGGCCTCTCTTTTCACAAACAATGTCAAAGTGCATGAGTCAACTGTCAGAAAGAGACAATACAAACTTGGCCTACATTGGGAGGTCAGGAAGGAAGAAGCCTTCGTTTCCCAGACAACTCCTGGCTAAAAGACCAAAACTACTGGAACAATGTGCTCTGGACAGATGAGTCAAAGGTGGAGTTGTGTGGCCGAAATACCAGATGCCATGTTTGGCGTAAAAACAAAACACTGCATTTGAACTGAAGAACCTCATAACAACCGTAAAGCATGGAGGCGGTAGAATTATGGTTTGGGGCTACTTGGCTGCCTCAGGGCCTGGCCAACTTGCCATCATTAAATCAACCATGAATTCTATATTGTACCAGAGAATTCTTGAGGAGAATGTGAGGCCTTTTGTCAAAAAGCTGAAGCTGAAACGAACATCGATCTTGCAACAGGACAATGATCCAAAAACACACAAGCAAAGCTACAATAGAATGGCTCAAAAATAAGAAATGGAGGGTTAGAAATGGCAGTCAAAGCCCACATCTCAATGCTGTCAATGCTGTGGGGGGACTTGAATCCTGTGGGGGGGGGGGGGGGGGCTTGAATCCTGGCTATGCTGTGGGGGGGGCTTGAATCCTGGCTATGCTGTGGGGGGGACTTGAATCCTGGCTATGCTGTGGGGGGACTTGAATCCTGTCAATGCTGTGGGGTGGACTTGAATCCTGGCTATGCTGTGGGGGGGGACTTGAATCCTGGCTGTGGGGGGACTTGAATACTGTCTATGCTGTGGGGGGGACTTGAATCCTGGCTATGCTGTGGGGGGGACTTGAATCCTGTGGGGGGGGCTTGAATCCTGGCTATGCTGTGGGGGGGACTTGAGTCCTGTGGGGGGGGGCTTGAATCCTGGCTATGCTGTGGGGGGGACTTGAATCCTGTGGGGGGGACTTGAATCCTGGCTATGCTGTGGGGGGGACTTGAGTCCTGTGGGGGGGGGCTTGAATCCTGGCTATGCTGTGGGGGGGACTTGAATCCTGACTATGCTGTGGGGGGGGACTTGAATCCTGACTATGCTGTGGGGGGGACTTGAATCCTGACTATGCTGTGGGGGGGGGGGACTTGAATCCTGGCTATGCTGTGGGGGGGACTTGACTCCTGGCTGTGGGGGGACTTGAATACTGTCTATGCTGTGGGGGGACTTGAATCCTGGCTGTGGGGGGACTTGAATCCTGGCTGTGGGGGGACTTGAATCCTGGCTGTGGGGGGACTTGAATCCTGGCTGTGGGGGGGACTTGAATCCTGGCTATGCTGTGGGGGGGGGGGGACTTGAATCCTGGCTATGCTGCGGGGAGACTTGAATCCTGGCTATGCTGTGGGGGGACTTGAATCCTGGCTATGCTGTGGGGGGGACTTGAATCCTGTGGGGGGGGACTTGAATCCCGGCTGTGCTGTGGGGGGGACTTGAATCCTGGCTGTGCTGTGGGGGGGACTTGAATCCTGGCTGTGGGGGGACTTGAATCCTGGCTGTGGGGGGACTTGAATCCTGGCTGTGGGGGGACTTGAATCCTGGCTGTGGGGGGGACTTGAATCCTGGCTATGCTGCGGGGAGACTTGAATCCTGGCTATGCTGTGGGGGGACTTGAATCCTGGCTATGCTGTGGGGGGACTTGAATCCTGTCTCTGCTGTGGGGGGGACTTGAATCCTGGCTATGCTGTGGGGGTACTTGAATCCTGGCTATGCTGTGGGGGTACTTGAATCCTGGCTATGCTGTGGGGGTACTTGAATCCTGGCTATGCTGTGGGGGGTACTTGAATCCTGGCTATGCTGTGGGGGGGTACTTGAATCCTGGCTATGCATGCAAGAAAGGCCTTCAAACATGACACAGTTGAAGCAGTACTGTAAAGAAAAGTGGGGGGAAATTCCTCCTAGTCGATGTAAGAGACTGATAGAGAGTTACAAGAATCAGCAAGATGAAGCTATTTCAGCCAAAGGGTGAAACACCAGTTAATGAAGCTAGGGGTGTACTATTTTCCATCTTATGCTTCATGCTCAAAATTCTCTTTGGAAATATTGTGTCCGATGTATAAGTACAAAGCAGAAACTGACGAACTTAAAGCCCACAGTTTTAAGAAATACAATACATACTGGGAAGTGTTTACCTTCTTAAAGCCTGAGGGCTAATAACATTGTATGTGTATATATATAAACAGTCATGTTTATGTACATTTTGTCAGGGTAGGCCTATTGTACAGTATTGTCCTGTTGCTTTTACATTTCTATTCAAATGTACCTTTTTAAACTATTAAGAGGTGGTTCACTTAAATGTTGGTTGGACAGACACACGCTACTGCATTGTGGGAGCTCTGATGACCCAGTTCCTACCTGACTTGAAGGCTTAGACATGGGGATAAAGATATGTGAGAGTGTATGCGTGTGTATACAGTTTGTGTTGTTCAGTCCTTAAGCTCCCTTCCTCTGATAACTTTATCTCCTCTGGTTTATCATAAGCCTCTATGTCAATGACATGGCAAGGGAGGGAGGGAGAGAGGGAGGGAGGGAGAGGGGAGGAGGGAGGGAGGGAGGATATACACTGAGTATACAAAACATTAAGAACACCTGCTCTTTCCATGACAGACTGACCAGGTGAATCCAGGTTAAAGCAATGATCCCTTATTGATGTCACCTGTTAAATCCACTTCAAATCAGTGTAGATGAAGGGAAGGAGACAGGTTAAATAAGGATTTTTAAGCCTTGAGACATGAATTGTGTATGTGTGCCATTCAGAGGGTGAATGGGCCAGGCACACCGGTTTGTGTCAAGAACTGCAATGCTGCTGAGTTTTTCACGCTCAACTGTTTCCTGTGTATATCAACAATGGTCCACCGCCCAAAGGACATCCAGCCAACTTGACACAACTGTGGGAAGCATAAAACTGTGGGAAGCATAAATACCCATAAAATCTAGTGGTCAAACAGAAAAATGGTTCCAATTGTTTTTCCACCATTCATAGGGGATTTTAGAAACACCTAAACCAAGGGTTGTGCTTTGTGTAGGCTTACCCTGGCATGACGTTTTGATAGACGCGTACATTTCTTTAGGAAAAGTTAGCTTTTATCAATATATTCGCCTGTATTTATCCCCCAGAAAATGTAACACTAATTAGCTGCTAACGTGGCTATCATAAAGAACTACAAATGCCATGATGATTTGGACGAGACTGCCAAATCGAGGCAAAGGTAAGAATCTATGGATTAACTACTGTATCTAGAATAAATTGGCAAAATGTCTTTTAAATTGCCAATTCTGTGAACTGTCTCGTGCAATTGTTAAATTGACACCTGTTAGCAAAGATATCAGCTAGAGATGACGTGCAGGAGCTTGCAGGGATTTGTAGTTTTTCATGGTCTACTTTGATGCTAATTAGCATTTTTAAATCTGAGATTAAATAGAGCCGAATATATTGATCAGAGAGTCACCTTATCCTAAAGAGATTTGCATGGTAATCAAAACGTCACACCAGGGTAAGCCTACACAAAAACGCATCCCTTATTTTAAGTGTTTCCTCAATCCCCTATGGGAAAAATGAATGGTGGAAAAACGATTGGAACCATTGCCTTGTTTGACCGCTAGATTCTATGATTGGAGTCTATTGGAGTCGACATGGGCCAGCATCCCTGTATCTGGTATGACCACCATTTGCCTCATGCAGCGCGACACATCTCCTTCGCATAGAGTTGATCAGGCTGTTGATTGTGGCCTGTGGAATGTTGTCCCACTCCTCTTCAATAGCTGTGCGAAGTTGCTGGATAGTGGCAGGAACTCGAACACGCAGTCGAACACGTCGATCCAGAGCATCCCAAACATGCTCAATGGGTGACATGCCTGGTGAGTATGCAGGCCATGGAAGAACTGGGACATTTTCAGCTTCCAGGAATTGTGTATAGATCCTTGCGACATGGGGCCCTGCATTATCATGCTGAAACATGAGGTGATGGCGGCGGATGAATGGCACAACAATGGGATCTAGTCATGGTATCTCTTTGCATTCAAATTGCCATCGATAAAATGCAATTGTATTCGTTGTCCATAGCTTATGCTTGCCCATACCATAACCTCATTGGGCAATCTGTTCACAATGTTGACATCAGCAAGCCGCTCGCCCATCTTGACAAAGGAGAAATGCTCACTAACAGGGATGTAAACAATTTTGTGCCCAAAATTTGAAATATGCTTTTTTGTACATGTGGAACATTTCTGGTGTCTTTCGTTTCAGCTCAAGAAACATGGGAACAAAAATTCCTATGTTGCGTTTATAATTTTGTTGCGTGTATATACACTACCATACAAAAGTTTGGGGTCACTTAGAAATGTCCTTGTTTTCTATGAGTTGCAAGATGAAAAGGAAATATAGTCAAGACTTTGACAAGGTTATAAATAATGATTTTTAATTGAAATAATAATTGTGTCCTTCAAACTTTACTTTCATCAAAGAATCCTCCATGTGCAGCAATTACAGTGATATCCTTCCTTCTTTAAGATCCCTTTAACCCTGTACAAATCTCCCACTTTACCACCACCAAAGCACCCCCAGACCATTACATTGCCTCAAACATGCTTGACAGATAGCGTCAAGCACTCCTACAGCATCTTTTCATTTTTTTCTGTCTCCCATATGTTCTTCTTTGGGATCCGAAAACCTCAAAGTTAGATTCGTCTGTCCATAACACTTTTTTCCAATTTTTCTCTGTCCAGTGTCTGTGTTCTTTTGCCCATCTTAATCTTTTCTTTTTATTGGCCAGTCTGAGATATGGCTTTTTCTTTGCAACTGGCCTAGAAGGCCAGCATCCTGGAATCGCCTCTTCACTGTTGATGTTGAGACTGGTGTTTTGTGGGTACTATTTAATGAAGCTGCCAGTTGAGGACTTGTGAGGTATTTGTTTCTCAAACTAGACACTCTAATGTACTTGTCCTATTGCTCAGTTGTGCACCGGGGCCTCCCACTACTCTTTCTATTCTGGTTAGAGACAGTTTGCGCTGTTCTGTGAAGGGAGCGTTGTACGAGATCTTCAGTTTCTTGGCAATTTCTCGCATTCGAATAGCCTTCATTTCTCAGAACAAGAATAGACTGACGAAAGTTCTTTGTTTCTGGCCATTTTGAGCCTGTAATCGAACCCAGAAATGCTGATGCTCCAGATACTCAACTAGTCTAAAGAAGGCCAGTTTTATTGCTTCTTTAAATCAGAACAACAATTTTCAGCTGTACTAACATAATTGCAAAAGGGTTTTCTAATGATCACTTAGCCTTTTAAAATGATAAACTTGGATTAGCTAACACAACGTGCCATTGGAACACAGGAGTGATGGTCGCTGATAATGGGCTGTAGATATTCCATTAAATATCTGTCGTTTCCAGCTACAATAGTCATTTACAACATTTGATCAATTTTAGAATAAGGCTGTAACGCAACAATGTGGAAAAAGTCAAGGTGTGAAGGCAGTGAATGAGAGCGAGAGAGGGAATATAAAAATTGACACTACAGTTAAAAGCATTATACATGTACTCAGAAGCTTATGACTGTCTAAGAAGGACTGTGTGTGTGTGTGTGTGTGTGTGTTTGTGTTTGTGTGTGTGTGTGTGTGTGAAGCTGAATTATGTATTTTATAAAACCCTGCTCAGTCAGATTTGGAGGAGATGCTCTCTTCACTTCCACTACTTCCTGTTATAAGGTCATAGTTCACCGGCCAGTTTCCTACCAGGGCTGCACTGCTGACCTTCCCACCACACTGTAGCACACACACACACACACACACACACACACAATAGTACTAACAAACACACAAACAGAAAAAAAAATCTATTTAACATCCTTTTCTGAGCCAACCAAGCAGGAAAACTAAATCACTGACACGGCATCCCCCAATCACTAGTAACCCATCATACTGAACATTCCTTCCTGGAACAGCGGCAGACGTTTCCCTGAGGTTGCCATGAGGATAGAACCTCTCATTCCTCATTCTATGACAGGAATGTTCCGGATATGTTCCTGGAAAGTCAACACAGCAGTCCCATGTTGAAGCAAAGTAACAACTGCAGAGTAAGAGGAAGTATAAATAAAGATTTAGATGTACAGGTTGAGAACATTACATATGAATTTATATGTTGTTCATGACTTTATGGCAACAAGAACAGTACATTATGGGTAACAAGCCCTCGCAACACAAAGTGCTGGCTAAATGACCATAACATCTGAAATGGAAAGAATTTTGGAATACTGCAACTGGCGACTGGCGATTGTATTGCATGCAAATAATTTCCCTGCTGTTTACTGCTAAAGACTTTTAGACTGGGATTCATTTCCCAAAGTGCTTTTTTTAGCGATCTAACTTTTAAAGGCAATGTTCACCAAGGCGCCCTAACCCTTTCGTAAGAATCAGAGTGCTGGAGAACATCAGGGAACATTCTAAATGTGACCGGCTCGATCTTATGTTATGCAAAATTTGAAATTGTGTTTTTTTACATTGGATAAAAGTAGAGACTCAGAGCTAGAAAATGGTAGATCATACACTACAGTTGAGGAACAATGGGGAAAGTAATTCTGCTTTGAAAGTTGATAAACTTGTAATTCTACTTTTGAGAAAATGACCCTTGAATGTCTTTGGTACACCTACTGGAGGGCTCTTCTTTGTCTAAACCCATTCAGCATCGTTCAAACCCTCTTAAGCCTAAGCCCCACCCATCTCTTTAAGGAGTCACATGTGAGGCCATGTGCTAAACAGAGTGAGTACGGTAGTGTATTAAACCGAGTGAGTACACGGTACTGTACTAAACAACCAAAGATTTCAAGACTAAAGGCTGGTTTATACTACGTCTATCGACATGCCTGTAGACAGTTGTCGCTGTGACATCATAAACATTCTATTGTCATTCGACAGACTTGTCGTTGTTAAAAAAAGTATAAAACACAAAAATGACTGGTGGTCCAAAATAGTATAACTGGTGTATTTTAACAGTAATAAACCCATCCATTTAAAGATGGATTTAGTATACAGTGGCTTGTGAAAGCATTCACCCCCGTTGGCATTTTTCCTATTTTGTTGCCTTACAACCTGGAATTAAAATTGATTTTTGGGGGGGATTGTATCATTTGATTTACACAACATGCCTACCACTTTGAAGATGCAAAATATTTTTTATTGTGAAACAAACAAGAAATAAGAAAAAAAAACATTAGTTGAGGGTGCATAACTATTCACCCCCCCAAAGTCAACACTTTGTAGAGACACCTTTTGCAGCAATTACAGCTGCAAGTCTCTTGGGGTATGTCTCTATAATCTTGGCACATCTAGGCACTGAGATTTTTGCCCATTCTTTAAGGCAAAACTGCTCCAGCTCCTTCAAGTTGGATGGTTTCCACTGGTGTACAGCAATCTTTAAGTCATACCACAGATTCTCAATTGGATTGAGGTCTGGGCTTTGACTAGGCCATTCCAATACATTTTTAATGTTTCCCCTTAAACCACTCAAGTGTTGCTTTAGCAGTATGCTTAGGGTCATTGTCCTGCTGGAAGGTGAACCTCCGTCCCAAATCTCTGGAAGACTGAAACATGTTTCCCTCAAGAATTTCCCTGTGTTTAGCGCCATCCATCATTCCTTCAATTCTGACCAGTTTCCCAGTCCCTGCCGATGAAAAACATGCCCACAGCATGATGCTGCCACCACCATGCTTCACTGTGGGGATGGTATTCTCGGGGTGATGAGAGGTGTTGGGTTTGCGCCAGACATAGCGTTATCCTTGATGACCAAAAAGCTCAACTTTAATCCCATCTGACCAGAGTACCTACTTCCATATGTTTACGGAGTCTCCCACATGCCTATTGGAGAACACCAAATGTGTTTGCTTATTTTTTTCTTTAAGCAATGGCTTTTTTCTGGCCACTCTTCCGTAAAGCCCAGCTCTGTGGATTGTACGGCTTAAAATGGTCCTATGGACAGATTCTCCAATCTCCACCGTGGAGCTTTGCAGCTCCTTCAGGATTATCTTTGGTCTCTTTGTTGCCTCTCTGATTAATGCCCTCCTTGCCTGGTCCATGTGTTTTGGTGGGAGGCCCTCTCTTGGTAGGTTTGTTGTGGTGCCATATTCTTTCAATTTTTTAAAATAATGGGTTTAATAGTGCTCCGTGGGATGTTCAAAGTTTCAGATATTTTTTTATAACCAAACCCTGATCTGTATTTCTCCACAACTTTGTCCCTGACCTGTTTGGAGAGCTCCTTGGTCTTCATGGTGCATCTTGCTTGGTGGTGTTGCAGACTCTGGGGCCTTTCAGAACAGCTGTATATATACTGAGATCATGTGACATTTAGATTGCATACAGGTGGACTTTATTTAACTAATTATGTGACTTCTGAAGGTAATTGGTTGCACCAGATCTTATTTAGGGGCCTCATAGTGTTGGGGTTTGTTCCTTGTTCATCATTTGCTTATTGGTGAAATTAGCATTCAGACAATATCTTTAAGTAAATCAATCATTAATTTATGAATGCAATTGCAGACAGAAGTTTACAAAGGGAACATAGCACGCATGTTTTCTAGTAAGTTCCGCAAAATAGTAGAGAGTCCAAGTTATTTTATACTGCCTACGTCATTACCTTCTACTCATGAGACCAAGCCCATGCATACACAGCTATACAAAGAATAGTTTCAGTGTTATCTAAAGGCTCAGCAGTAAATGTCCACTCCCCAAGTTGCTTTATAGTGGTATGTCTGACTAGTCTCTTATCTCTTTCACTCCCCTGCAGGGTTCAGTGTCTATGAATCTCTTTTAGCCTTGAGGCACTTTCTCACAGACACCCTGTTTTGATAGTGCAATAACTCACACATCTCTCAGACCGTTTGTTTTATAAGAGGCAGAGACTATAAAAGAATAGTGGAACAATTTTTAACCTTATAATGAATATATATTGTTAATCTGTAGTCTAGGATCCTATAAATGTAGTGGGGGAGGGGTCTTATAACCCCTCCCCTTCTATTAAAACAACATAAGCATAATCAATTATTATAATATATCAAATATTTGGTGCAGCCCCTATCATGACCCCAAGGTGACCCCCATCAATAGCAAAAGGGGTGAATACATATGCACGCACCACTTTTCCATTTTTATTTTTTTTCATTTCACTTCACCAATTTGGACTATTTTGTGTATGTCCATTATATGAAATTCAAATAAAAATAAATTTTAATTACAGGTTGTAATGCAACAAAATAGGAAAAACACCAAGGGGGATGAAATTCTTTTGCAAGGCACAAAAAGCAACTTTCTAGACAATGTTTTGGTTAGTGGAGGGTTTGACATGTAGCTAGGCAAGTCAGTTAAGAACAAATTCTTATTTACAGTGACGCCCTACCCCGGTCAAACCCTCCACTAACCCGGACGACACTGCCCTATGTGCGCAACCCTATGGGACTCCCAATTCACGTCCGGTTGTGATACAGCCCGGGATCGAACTAGGGTCTGTAGTGATGCCTCTAGCACTGAAATGCCTTAGACCACTGCGCCACCCGGGAGCTCCAACAAACTGGCTCGAAATCAACTAGTTTCAATGTTAGCTAGCTAGCTAACATTAGGCTATAACTAGCAATGCAAATGGTTCTGAGATACTGTACTAATAATATTACTACACAGATCATAAACTTAACGTTAGCTAGCGAGCAAGCCAGCTGACGTAAGCTAGCTAGCTAGCTAGCTAATAGTACGCTTTAACTTGCAATGAAAATTACTTTCTTACATAATTAGAAATGTATAATATCTGAAAATGTAGTTAGCTAGACTCTCTTACCCGTATACATGGATGGACGCCTCTCCCTCTCTCACGGTTGCCTTGGTTGCCCTTAGTTTGAAGATGTAATCCGCAGACACGAGTAAACAAAAGCCTTCTGTGTGTTCTCTTTTCGACTCCTTCCACATATTTGCAATCAAATGCCAGAGTATTCTGCTACTCCTTTAGCTATCATACTGTGCTTCCACCGGGCATTACACTGACTTCAAAACTTGGTCAACTTCTTCCGTGACAACTTCAGAAGACTCTACAATGTCTGGTTCAATTCAAATGTTTTTACCTAAAAAAAGGGATTTCCTCATTGTCTGATTAATTTACAGAGTCCGAGAGAGAGTCAGCATGGCATGATCGTTCTCCAGAAAGAGGAGAGCATTAGCAACACTTTGGAAGTTATTTGTGATATCGTTCAAAAAAATCTGTGTTAGAAAGGATTAGCTACACATACTGAGCAGCTCATGTTGGAGACAGAAGCCTGCTACATGGCAGACCAATCAGAACTCATCTCTCAGCATGTCCCGCCCATCCATTATCTCAGCCAATCATGGTCTGTTTCCATGGCTAAACCAACTAGGTGTGTAATTTATTAAGGCACATGAAAGATCACATGTTAGAGACAGAAGCGTGCTACATGTGCCTCTCGGCATGTCCAGCCCAAACCAACTAGGCTCGTAATTTAAAACATTTTATTTTGTATTTACAGATGGCATACAAGTTTTTATTAAGGCACATGAAAGGTGACATGTTTCAGAAGGCATTTCTATCAAAAAATCTATGTTTATGCTCAAATGCCTCTCCTGTGAAGTAGTGACGTGTGACATACACCTAGTGTCCTGAAACGAGTCACAAATATAGATAACATGTTCCCTTCATCAATGTTTATTTCATATTTGGTCCTAATTCAAAAGCACAGCCTCACTCTCCAAGCACAGAGAGAGACATCTGAGGTCATCTGCCTTTGGCCTTAAGAGCAGGAACCTGAACTTCATCAAAGAAATCGGAAATACAGACATTGACATCCTACAAGAAATATGGTATAGAGGAGATGAATCCACTAGTTGCCCCCTACTGTAGGTTACAGAGAAATGGTAGTCCCATCCACCAAACTACCAGGTGTGAAACAGGGAAGGGACACAGGGGGTATGCTAATTTGGTATAGAGCAGACCTAACTCACTCTTTTAAATTCATCAAAAGAGGAACATTTTACATTTGGCTAGATATTCAAAAGGAAATGATCTCAACAGAGATAAATGTCCTCCTGTGTGCTACCTGTATCCCCCCACTAGAATCCCCATACTTTAATTGAGACAGCTTCTCCATCCTGGAGGGGGAAATCAATAATTTCCAGGCCCAGGGACATGTACTAGTCTGTGGCGACCTAAATGCCAGAACTGGACAACCTGACACCCTCAGCACACAGGGGGACAAACACCTACCTGGAGGTGACAGCATTCCCCCTACGCACAACTACGACAACATAACCAAATATAACTGGTCACAACACCTGCAGCTCTGTTGCATGCTGGGTATGTACATAGTCAATGGTAGGCTTCGAGGGGACTCCTATGGTAGGTACACCTATAGCTCATCTCTTGGCAGTAGTACTGTAGACTACTTTATCACTGACCTCAACCCAGAGTCTCTCGGAGCGTTCACAGTCAGCCCACTGACACCCCTATCAGATCACAGCAAAATCAGTCTACTTAAACAGAGCAATACTCAATCATGAGGCAGTGAAGCCAAAGGAACTGAGTAACATTAAGAAATGCTATAGGAAAGTAGTGTTGAAACCTAGCAAAAAAACTATTAGGAAACAACAAATGCAATCCCTTCCTGGACAAAACGTTCCACTGTAATATGAAAAAGCAGAAACAGCACATCAGAAATCAGCTCAATGTAATTGAAAAATCCATAGATTCTAACCACTTCTGGGGATATTGGAAAATACTAAACAAACAACAGCAAAGAGTTATCTTTGAGAGACAGAGAGACAGACAGAGAAACCGAGACAGGCAGAGACACACACAGAGAGAGAGACAGACAGACAGACAGAGAAACCGAGACAGACAGAGACACACAGAGAGAGAGAGAGAGAGAGAGAGAGAGACACACAGAGAGAGAGAGAGAGAGAGACAGACAGACAGAGAAACCGAGACAGACAGAGACACACAGAGAGAGAGAGACAGACAGACAGACAGACAGAGAAACCGAGACAGACAGAGACACAGACAGAGAGAGAGACAGACAGACAGACAGACAGACAGACAGACAGAGAAACCGAGACAGACAGAGACACACAGAGAGAGAGAGAGAGAGAGACAGAGAGAGAGACAGAGACATAGAGAGAGAGACAGAGGCAGTGAGAGGTAGAGAGACAGCGAGGGAGAGAAAGAGAGAGATGGAGAGATAGAGAGAGACCGTACGACAGACCACATTCACCCTGCACACCCGATTTGACAAACAAACAAACCAAAACAAAGGCAAAGTCTTTCAAAAAAGATTTTGGACTCAATTTTGCATGATGGTCTGCTATACCAATTTATGGATAGTTGTGTAGGGGAAACACATACGGCATAAAATCCATGTACACAAACAAGTGTGCGGTTAAAATTGTGAGAAAGAAAAACACATTTCTTCCCACAGGGCCGTGGGGTGAGACAGGGATGCAGCTTAAGCCCCACCCTCTTCAACATATATATTAACGAATTGGCGAGGTCACTAGAACAGTCTGCAGCACCCGGCCTCACCCTACTAGAATCTGAAGTCAAATGTCTACTGTTTGCTGATGATCTGGTGCTTCTGTCACCAATCAAGGACGGCCTACAGCAGCACCTAGATCTTCTGCACAGATTCTGTCAGATCTGGGCCCTGATAGTCATTCTCAGTAAGACAAAAATAAATGTGTTTCAAAAAAGGTCCAGCTGCCAGGACCACAAATACAAATTCCATCTAGACACCGTTGCCCTAGAGCACACAGAAAACTATACATACCTTGGCCTGAACATCAGCGCCACAGGTAACTTCCACAAAGCTGTGAACGATCTGAGAGACAAGGCAAGGGCCTTCTATGCCATCAAAAGTAACATAAAATTTGACATACCAATTAGGATCTGGCTAAAAATACTTGAATCAATTATAGAACCCATTGCCCTATACGGTTGTGAGGTCTGGGGTCTGCTCACCAAGAATTCACAAATTGGGACAAACACCAAATTGAGACTGCTTGCAGAATTCTGCAAAAATATCCTCAGTGTACAACGTAGAACACCAAATAATGCATGCAGAGCAGAATTAGGCCGGTACCCGCTAATTATCAAAATCCAGAAAAGAGACGTTAAATTCTACAAAGGAAGCGATTCCCAAACCTTCCACAACAAAGCCATCACCTACAGAGAGATGAACCTGGAGAAGAGTCCCCTAAGCAAGCTGGTCCTAGGGCTCTGTTCACAAACACAAACACACCCCACAGAGCCCCAGGACAACAGCACAATTAGACTCAACCAAATCATGAGAAAACAAAAAGATAATTACTTGACACATTGGAAAGAATTAACAAAAAAAATTTGCAAAATAAAATGCTATTAGCCCTAAACAGAGAGTACACAGTGGCAGAATACCTGACCACTGTGACTGACCCAAACTTAAGGAAAGCTTTGACTATGTACAGACTCAGTGAGCATAGCCTTGCTATTGAGAAAGGCCGCCGTAGGCAGACCTGGCTCTCAAGAGAAGACAGACTATGTGCACACTGCCCACAAAATGAGGTGGAAACTGAGCTGCACTTGTAAAGAACAAACACCATTGTAAATACAACCCATATTTATGTTTATTTATTTTCCCTTTTGTACTTTAACTATTTGCACATTGTTAAAACACTGTATATAGACATAATAAGACATTTGAAATGTCTCTATTCTTTTGGAACTTCTGTGAGTGTAATGTTTCCTGTTCATTTGTATTGTTTATTTAACTTTTGTTTATTATCTCCTTTACTTGCTTTGTTAAAATTAAGGTATGTTTCCCATGACAACAAAGCGTCTTGAATTGAATTGAAATTGAATTGAGAGAGAGAATTCAGATAGATGGATGAGCAATCTTTAGTGTTGCATGGGGAGTGTGTGAGTTGTTCTATACATGAGGGCATACAGAGTGGTCAAATTTCTTTGTGAGTATGTGTGGAGGGAGGAAGGGAAAACACTGCCAGCAGTGTGTTTGCTTGAGGGGGAGGAGAATGGGGTGGCAGAGTATGTGAATCACATGATCTTTCTGTCTCGGTCTTTCTCCGTCTCCACTCTCTTCGTCTCTCTCTCTCGGTCTCTCCTCTCTTCCTCTCTCTCTCTCTTTGTCTCCTCTATTCTCTCTCTCACTCTCTCTTTGTCTCCTCTATTCTCTCTCTCTCACACTCTCTCTTTCTCTTTGTCTCCCCTATTCTCTCTCTCTCTCTCTCTCTCTCTGTCTCCTCTATTCTCTCTCTCTCTTTGTCTCCCCTATTCTCTCTCTCACTCTCGCTTTGTCTCCTCTATTCTCTCTCTCTCTCCTCTCTCTCTCCTCTCTCCCCTCTCTCTCTCATTCTCTCTCCTCTCTCCCCTCTCTCTCCTCTCTCTCTCTCTCTCTCTCTCTCTCTCTCTCTCTCTCTCCTCTCCCCTCTCCTCTCTCTCTCCTCTCTCTAAATCACATTATCCAGAATAAGAATAATAAAACAAAGCGAAAACATCCAACCAAAGTAAACATTAAATATAAACATTTCATATATCTATATTATAAATAAAATAGATATTGCATAATTAGAGGGTTATGAAACAACATTTAACATATTGTTCTGCACTGTAATATTAAAATATAACATCATTGTGTTTAACTCCTTGTGTAGTTAAAAAGGCACAGGGTGACACTGTCTTCCAACTACATCATCCAGACACCAGTCCAGTTAAAGGCACAGGGTGACATAGTCTTCCAACTACATCATCCAGACACCAGTCCAGTTAAAGGCACAGGGTGACATAGTCTTCCAACTACATCATCCAGACACCAGTCCAGTTAAAGGCACAGGGTGACATAGTCTTCCAACTACATCATCCAGACACCAGTCCATCCTGTTTAACATTGTTGGTCCACGAAGCAGAAGGGAGAAGAACAAGGTGTGTTTCCCTTTAAAGGTTGGTAAACTGGCCCAGGGTTTTCTTCAGCTTCTCAGCAATCTGACCAATGAGAAGAAAACTACATTAACCATCATGCAACAGGAGACAACAACTACATTAACCAGAGCATGCATCTACAGTATTACTCTTTAGACTTGTGTGATATAGAGCATATGGATGTCTTTCAAAACTATGATGTCTTTCAAAACTATGATGTCTTTCAAAACTATGATGTCTTTCAAAACTATGATGTCTTTCAAAACTATGATGTCTTTCAAACCATATTGTCTAATCTAAACATATGATTCTTTCAAAACATCATGAAACACAATAACCGTTTCATAGAAGTCTCTCTCTCTCTTACCCCCCTTACCGTTTCATAGAACTCGCTCTCTCTCGCCCCCTTTACCGTTTCATAGGACTCTCTCTCTCTTACCCCCCTTACTGTTTCATAGAACTCTCTCTCTCTCTTACCCCCTTACCGTTTTATAGAACTCTCTATCTCTTACCCCCCTTACCGTTTCATAGAACTCGCTCTCTCTCGCCCCCTTTACCGTTTCATAGGACTCTCTCTCTCTTACCCCCCTTACCGTTTCATAGGACTCTCTCTCTCTTACCCCCCTTACCGTTTCATAGAACTCTCTCTCTCTCTTACCCCCCTTACTGTTTCATAGAACTCTCTCTCTCTCTTACCCCCCTTACCGTTTCATAGAACTCTCTCTCTCTCTTACCCCCCTTACCGTTTCATAGAACTCTCTCTCTCTCACCCCCCCCTTACCGTTTTATAGAACTCTCTATCTCTTACCCCCCTTACCGTTTCATAGAACCCTCTATCTCTTACCCCCCTTACCGTTTCATAGAACTCTCTCTCTCTCTTACCCCCCCTTACCGTTTCATAGAACTCTCTCTATCTCTTACCCCCCTTACCGTTTTATAGAACTCTCTCTATCTCTCACCCCCCCTTACCGTTTCATAGAACCCCCTCTCTCTCTCTTTCCCCCTTGCCGTTTCATAGAACTCTCTCTATCTCTCACCCCCCTTACCGTTTCATAGAACCCCCTCTCTCTCTCTTTCCCCCTTACCGTTTCATAGAACTCTCTCTCTCTCTCTTACCCCCCTTACCGTTTCATAGAACTCTCTCTCACCCCCCTTACCGTTTCATAGAACTCTCTCTATCTCTCACCCCCCTTACCGTTTCATAGAACTCTCTCTCTCTCTCTTACCCCCCTTACCGTTTCATAGAACTCTCTCTCTCTCTCTTACCCCCTTACCGTTTCATAGAACTCTCTCTCTCTCTCTTACCCCCCTTACCGTTTCATAGAACTCTCTCTCACCCCCCTTACCGTTTCATAGAACTCTCTCTATCTCTCACCCCCCTTACCGTTTCATAGAACTCTCTCTCTCTCTCTTACCCCCTTACCGTTTCATAGAACTCTCTCTCTCTCTTACCCCCCTTACCGTTTCATAGAACTCTCTCTCTCTCTTACCCCCCTTACCGTTTCATAGAACCCTCTCTCTCTCACCCCCCTTACCGTTTCATAGAACCCTCTATCTCTCTCTTACCCCCCTTACCGTTTCATAGAACCCTCTCTCTCTCTTACCCCCCTTACCGTTTCATAGAACCCTCTCTCTCTCTTACCCCCCTTACCGTTTCATAGAACCCTCTATCTCTCTCTTACCCCCCTTACCGTTTCATAGAACCCTCTCTCTCCCTTACCCCCCTTACCGTTTCATAGAACTCTCTCTCTCTCTTACCCCCCTTACCGTTTCATAGAACCCTCTCTCTCTCTTACCCCCCTTACCGTTTCATAGAACCCTCTCTCTCTCTTACCCCCTTACCGTTTCATAGAACCCTCTCTCTCTCTTACCCCCCTTACCGTTTCATAGAACCCTCTATCTCTCTCTTACCCCCCTTACCGTTTCATAGAACTCTCTCTCTCTCTTACCCCCCTTACCGTTTCATAGAACCCTCTCTCTCTCTTACCCCCTTACCGTTTCATAGAACTCTCTCTCTCTCTTACCCCCCTTACCGTTTCATAGAACCCTCTCTCTCTCTCTTACCCCCCTTACCGTTTCATAGAACCCTCTCTCTCTCTTACCCCCCTTACCGTTTCATAGAACCCTCTCTCTCTCTTACCCCCCTTACCGTTTCATAGAACCCTCTATCTCTCTCTTACCCCCCTTACAGTTTCATAGAACTCTCTCTCTCTCTTACCCCCCTTACCGTTTCATAGAACCCTCTCTCTCTCTTACCCCCCTTACCGTTTCATAGAACTCTCTCTCTCTCTTACCCCCCTACCGTTTCATAGAACCCTCTATCTCTCTCTTACCCCCCTTACCGTTTCATAGAACCCTCTCTCTCTCTTACCCCCCTTACCGTTTCATAGAACCCTCTCTCTCTCTTACCCCCCTTACCGTTTCATAGAACCCTCTCTCTCTCTTACCCCCCTTACCGTTTCATAGAACCCTCTATCTCTCTCTTACCCCCCTTACCGTTTCATAGAACCCTCTCTCTCTCTTACCCCCCTTACCGTTTCATAGAACCCTCTATCTCTCTCTTACCCCCCTTACCGTTTCATAGAACCCTCTCTCTCTCTTACCCCCCTTACCGTTTCATAGAACCCTCTCTCTCTCTTACCCCCCTTACCGTTTCATAGAACCCTCTCTCTCTCACCCCCCTTACCGTTTCATAGAACCCTCTATCTCTCTCTTACCCCCCTTACCGTTTCATAGAACCCTCTCTCTCTCTTACCCCCCTTACCGTTCCATAGAACCCTCTCTCTCTCTTACCCCCCTTACCGTTCCATAGAACCCTCTCTCTCTTACCCCCCTTACCGTTTCATAGAACCCTCTCTCTCTCTTACCCCCCTTACCGTTTCATAGAACCCTCTCTCTCTCTTACCCCCCTTACCGTTTCATAAAACCCTCTCTCTCTCTTACCCCCCTTACCGTTTCATAGAACCCTCTCTCTCTCTTACCCCCCTTACCGTTTCATAGAACCCTCTCTCTCTCTTACCCCCCTTACCGTTTCATAGAACCCTCTATCTCTCTCTTACCCCCCTTACCGTTTCATAGAACCCTCTCTCTCTCTTACCCCCCTTACCGTTTCATAGAACCCTCTCTCTCTCTTACCCCCCTTACCGTTTCATAGAACCCTCTCTCTCTCTTACCCCCCTTACCGTTTCATAGAACCCTCTCTCTCTCTTACCCCCCTTACCGTTTCATAGAACCCTCTCTCTCTCTTACCCCCCTTACCGTTTCATAGAACCCTCTCTCTCTCTCTACCCCCCTTACCGTTTCATAGAACCCTCTCTCTCTCTTACCCCCCTTACCGTTTCATAGAACCCTCTCTCTCTCTTACCCCCCTTACCGTTTCATAGAACCCTCTATCTCTCTCTTACCCCCCTTACCGTTTCATAGAACTCTCTCTCTCTTACCCCCCTTACCGTTTCATAGAACTCGCTCTCTCTCGCCCCCTTTACCGTTTCATAGAACTCTCTCTCTCTTACCCCCTCTTACCGTTTCATAGAACTCTCTCTCTCTCTCAAACCCCCCCTTACCGCTTCATAGAACTCTCTCTCTCTTACCCCCCTTACCGTTTCATAGAACTCTCTCTCTCTTACCCCCCTTACCGTTTCATAGAACCCTCTCTCTCTCGCCCCCTTTACCGTTTCATAGAACTCTCTCTACCCCTACCGTTTCATAGAACTCTCTCTCTCTTACCCCCCTTACCGTTTCATAGAACTCTCTCTCATCTCTTACCCCCCTTACCGTTTCATAGAACTCTCTCTCTCTCTCACCCCCCTTACCGTTTCATAGAACTCTCTCATCTCTCACCCCCCTTACCGTTTCATAGACATAGAACTCTCTCTCTCTCTCTACCCCCCTTACCGTTTCATAGAACCTCTCTCTCTCTCTTACCCCCCTTACCGTTTCATAGCCCCTACCCTTACCGTTTCATAGAACTCTCTCTATCTCTCTACCCCCCTTACCGTTTCATAGAACTCTCTCTCTCTCTTCACCCCCCTTACCGTTTCATAGAACTCTCTCTCTCTCCCTACCTTTCTACTTCTCCCCCTTACCGTTTCATAGAACTCTCTCTATCTCTCTTACCCCCCTTACCGTTTCATAGAACTCTCTCTCTCTCTCTTACCCCCCTTACCGTTTCATAGAACCCTCTCTCTCTTACCCCCCTTACCGTTTCATAGAACTCTCTCTCTCTCTTACCCCCCTTACCGTTTCATAGAACCTCTCTCTCTCTCTTACCCCCCTTACCGTTTCATAGAACCCTCTCTCTCTTACCCCCCTTACCGTTTCATAGAACCTCTCTCTCTCTCTACCCCCCTTACCGTTTCATAGAACTCTCTCTCTCTCTTACCCCCCTTACCGTTTCATAGAACCCTCTCTCTCTCTTACCCCCTTACCGTTTCATAGAACCCTCTCTCTCTCTTACCCCCCTTACCGTTTCATAGAACCCTCTCTCTCTCTTACCCCCCTTACCGTTTCATAGAACCCTCTCTCTCTCTTACCCCCCTTACCGTTTCATAGAA